>NW_009715390.1:46847-71173 GCF_000703405.1 Apaloderma vittatum | reverse complement strand
CTGGAGGGGCCGGTCCCAGCCGTGTTGTAGGCCCTGACCGCCAGGTGATAGAGAGCGTTGCCTCTCAGGTTGCTGACTTTTGTCGACGTTTGATTGCCAACTGTTCGAATCCTTTTTGCGTTTTCTTCCTTCTCGTCGTGTCTCCAACATCTGACCTGAGAAGCAGAGCAGGTACATGTCTACCTCCAGCTACGGGCTTGGCAGCACCACGTTGTCTCCAGCGCTAATTTTGGAACTTCTGCCAAAAGTGCGAGTGCTGCAGGGACAGATCCTGCCACCCGTTACAAATCCTCCTTGCTCCTTGCTAGAAACCAGCCTGGCTGCTGCACTCCCTCCCCAGGACCTCAGACTGCCTTGCCACGGAACGACGTTCACACAGGTTTTCCTCACTAAGCTCTACTCTCTGTTTTTGGCCAGACCACAGACAGAAAGGTGTGTCATTGTTTACAACATGAGAGAAATCGCTGCGTATTGAAGAGACGAAATGAAGCAGATATGCTGTGGGAATCCACCCTCCCTGTGGCGGGCAGGAGCAGCACAGTAACACCTGGGGAGGTTCAGGTTGGATATTAGGAGGAATCTCTTTACTGAGGCAGTTTCTTTACTGTCAGGCACTGGAACAGGCTGCCCAGGGAGGGGGTTGAGTCACCGTCCCCGGAGGTGTGTAAGAGACGGGTGGGTGTTGTGCTGAGGGACAGGGGTTAGTGGTGTTGATCGGGCTGGGACAGAGGTTGGACTCGATGACCTTGAAGGTCTCTTCCAACCGAAACTGTTCTACGATTCTATGACTGCCCGTGACGTATCTCCACGCCTCCTCAAGGCTTAGTACCGAAAGGACGCTGCGTTGTGTTTCCATACCTCGTATCCCTGTATTCTTCCTTTGTGCTGGCTCTCCCAAGGGGGAGCCCAAGAAACTTCAATGTCTGAGGCGGAAAGACTTCTGGCCAAAACGGTGGTTGGGGCTCTCGCTGGCTCTGGGTAGAAGAGTTAAAAATAAAATGAAGAGTTTTCAGTTTTGCTTTCAATTAGTCCCAAACTTCAAGGAATTTATTTTCTTCATTGCATGAAGAAAGAAGGATGAGACAAAACAAACTTCCACATTTCAAACCGATGGCCTGGCGGCACCTCTCCTTTACCTAAGAAATGAAGTAATTACTCAACTCAGCCCAGGATACCATGTACTGTAATTAGGACAAGAGGCAACATTTCCTAATCAGTGGACATTAATTCATGCTAAATCTCAGTGGAACTCTTGCCAGATTATATATTACTTTTCCATTAATATCAAAAGATTTCATTATGATTAATGTTACTTTAATGACTATCAAAAGAATTAATCACGGCTCGTCATTTATTATAAATCAGAGCAAGGATTAGGTATCAAAGGATATGCCAAGGTGGATACTGAACCCTTTCAGACCCGGTCAACCCCCCCATGTCCGGCGGCAGGGAGGAGGGAGAAGCAGCGGGGTGGGCTCCTGGCTCTACCTTCCTCTGCCGAGTAGACAACCGTCACAGGGCTGAACGATCCTTCTCCCTTGTTGTTGTACACCCCGACTTTAACTTCATAAGGGGAGAAGGGCGGCAAGGTCTCGTTGCGGAAGACGTATCTGGCAGCGTCTGGTGAGGCCACGACGGTCTGCATCCAGCTGACGGTGCCGAAGGGGCGGAAAGCCACCACGTACCCGAAGCCACCTCCATTCTGCAGCTCCTCCGGCACTGTCTGTGGGCAGGCACACCACGGGGGAGAGGACACTTTCAGCAATAGCACACGTTTATCTCCCCGTCTGCGTCTGCTTGCTGGCTGCTGCCTCCTGCTCCTTCTAAACCTGCTGTCCTACAGAGAGTGCTAGAGACAGGAGGTGGCTGGAGTCCTGCTTCACATCTAACCTGAGTTCAGCCCGTCTGTGCCAGAGCCTTGCGGCTCTGCGAGAGCCCTGTAGCCACGGGGGAAAGCAGCATCTCCTAAGATTTAACCCACCTTCGTGGGTGCCCACCTCCCTTCAGTAATGGTGTGAGTCATTTTAGGCAATGACTAAGAGTCTGTGGTTTGTTGGGGTGAACCAAAGACACGGTTCCTGCTTTCCCAGTACACGAGCAGCTGCTCTCACGTCTTTGGAACCACATGTGAAGCCCCTGGCAATATCCTCTCCTGCGAGGACAGGCTGAGGGAGTTGGGCTTGTTCAGCTTGGAAAAAGACAAGGCTCCCGGGAGACCTTCCAGCAGCCTCCCAGTGCACGGTGCTTCCAACCTTAACCATTCCATGATTCTGTGATTCTATGATAGGACAAAGGATAATGGTTTCAAACTGGGACCAGGTTTAGAATTTGATATCAGTAAGACATTTTTTTTCTCTGAGGGTGATGAGTCACTGGAACACATTGCCCAGAGAAGTTGTGGATGCTGCTCCCTGGAAATGTTCAGGGCCGTGCTGGACGGAGCCTTGAGCAACCTGAGCCTGTGGGAGATGTCCCTGCCATGGCAGGGGCTTGGAACTAAATGATCTTTGAGGTCCCTTCCAACCAAAATCATTCTATGATTCTAATGACCCAGCCAGCACAAGGGTAGTGGTCCCTCGCTGGCCCTGTGGCTACACAGGGGCCCAGACCAGGTCAGCCAAGTAGCCACATCTCATATGACAACACCTGCTAGAGATCACGATGGCGCACATGATGGAGAAGGGCACGGAAGGGGCAGGGAACAGCTGGGAGAAACAACCTGTCACCTCCAGGTCACTTCTGGGCACACTGACACTTCCTGCTCTCAGGCTTGAAGCCCCCTTAAAGCTGCATCAAAATGCAAAGCTTCAAGGAATTAAAATAATCTGTAATTATGGGCCACTCTCCCATGGAAGTCTGTGGTGCTTAAGCACATGCAGGGTTTGCTTTTGGTGGCTTCTTCTTCCTCTCTACTGTAAGGCTCATTTAAAAGAGTCTACTGACTGTTTCAGCAAAACACCAGTTATATTCTCTGCAAATTATGACTCAAATCAACGGCTGACGTTCTTGCCATGTTTGTTTTTGAAACACATTGCAGTATCTTTAGGAGACACAGCGTAGCTAATTAGTCCAACGGAGAAGGAAATTTAGCATATTGAGCTGTGTGGTAAGGACAAAACCCCATTTATAGTTTTTTAATAACCTTAAAAATATCTCTGGCAATTCATTCTGCCAGCTTGGTCAGAAATAGTGCTAAGTGGAAGTGTTAGCATGTCTAGTGAAGTTCATTATTAGGAAAAATATGCCAGCTGCATCGCATCGTAACATGAAAATACGAGCAGGAAGATGACTAAAGTTCTAACCCTGACTGCCTTAAGGAATATTAAACATTTTTCATCTCTGTACCTCCTCTTGCTGGCTTTCGTTAGCAACAACAAAAGCCAGCATATGAGTTGTAGTGCTAACTTTTAGCTATTTGCTGCCATATATCCCAGCGCAAGGATGAGGGATGAAGCCTGGTCTCACAAACTCCTTTTGGTCCTTCAGGTGGCCCATTTGTGTTTTGCCGTAGGGGAGTTCAGCTCCCGTCGAAGCAGCGACGTGCTCCCATGGTCCCCTGCACTGCACTTCTCTGCTGGCTTCCTTGGATTGGGAAGGGATTTAGCTTGATTTTAATAGCTGGGCTCTTTTTATCATACAGTCTGAGCTTTTTATTGCAACCTGTTTGAAACTTCACTGAGGTCTGGGTGCATCTAGGTCAGGCCCCTTATTAACTTTCCTCTCAGTTCGCACTCCACTTACCTCCCATGTAATGACCAGCTCAGACTTGCTCCCTCCACCTCCACTGACGTTAGCCGGGGTCACTTCAGGAACTGCAAGAAAAGATGCAGGAGATGGAATGTGGCGACTTTGAAACCAGAAAAGCACATTGAAATGGAACAGACCTTCGCAGCAACAGGACTCTGCTGGCCTTCCCCTGCTGGGTACCAGAACTGCTATTAGGAAATGACTAATTTGCCATGGCAAACAGCACATTAAAAGTATGTCAATAGTAGTATATTAAAAGTACGTCAATTAACTTGTGTATTCAGTCACTAATTGTTTAGTTTAAACATTTATCTTCCATATAAAAGGGCTTTTATTTATTTTCCCCATTTTATATTCTGTTCCATTACAGGCTAAAAGAGAACAGAGGAGCCACCTACCAGGGGTTTCCCAGAACCGAGGCACACATCCCCGCAGCCGCTACGCTGAGCCTGTGCTGCGACCCCCTTCTGCCAGATCAAAAGGCAGGGCCAGCATCGAGGAGCATTAAAGCTCTCGAGGACATTAACTTGTGCTGAAGTCCCCGAGCACAGGCACAACTGAAGATCACAGCTAAGCTCTGCTTGCAGCAGCCTGAAGATGCGGTTCTAGGAGGCAGCGTTTGGGAGAGGGTGGCAGAAGACAAGACCTTCCGTAAGCTCATGGAATGATCCAACCCACAGGACAGCCCAGGGTGGTTGCTCCAGCACTGATGGCCCACAGGGTGAAGTCCAAGTTACTCCAAGAACTGCAAAAGCCCCCAGCATCAAGGCACTTAAGGACATGGCTTAGTGGTGGACCTAGCCTTGTTAGGTTAACGGTTGGACTTGATCTTGAAGGTCTTTGCCAGCCTAAATGATTCTATGATTCTATGACTGTGGACTCTCCAGCTGTGAAGCTCAAACTCCAGCTCTCAAGGTGCTGCAGTCTGAGCTTCAGTTTCCGTCACATGGAATCATGGGAAAGCAGAGGGACTGCTCTCAGAGTTCATCTCTCTTGGATACTGGGCAGTATTTTTCAAAAAACCTGCCCAAACACTTTTTTCTAAACAAAAATAAATAAATAAATAAAATCTTTGCTTTCTGCAGGGAAAGGGCACAAAGTCTTCTTATACTCCAAGAATCATGGAGTGAGCTAAAGAGTCCATCAGGAGCTCCACAGCTTCCCCAGCACACAGGTAACATGCTACAAGGGAGGAGAGCAGTGGGTGCAGAAAGCGCTCCTCAGCTTCCTCCAGCGCAACCCATCCGTCAGCACGGAGGAACATCTATTGGACACGATTTCACTTGGTTGCCCACCACTACTTACGAGCTTCTTCAGTTCTTCTCTTCTCTGAAGGTCTGCTGGGTTCTCCAATCCCGATCAGGTTGGCAGCCACTACTCGAAATTCATACTCGACCCAAGGGTTCAGACCCACCACTGTTGCGGTGAACGTCCTGCCGTCGATGATGTCTGGAACTACAGGTCAGGAGTTCAATGAGAGCCACTAAAAGTATTAGAGACTACCAAGAAAAGGTCACAGTCATCTGATACCCTTAAAAGTGAGGGATTAACATAAATACTAAGCGAGCAGGGATTGATAAACATTTCCTCATTTCCCTGACACTTCGTTGACCGCAAAGAAGTAGAAGAGGCAGCGTTAAAACATCGTGCTTTTACCACAGAAATTCCTGCTACTAAAGTTTCTCCTAAATTGCCACTTTTTGAAAACAAAGTGTCAAGGCAACAGGTTGAAAGGGTTTTTATTTTTCTCTTTTTTAAAGCATTCCCTCTGTTTAAGGGTTACTAGAACAAAATTAACCTCTGATGGAATGAGCAATTACATCACGGGACTTTCTCCTTCTCTCAGGAAAATAATTCTACTTAAAGACAGGCCAGATGACACGGTCTGTCCCTGAGGGATGTCTTTACAGCCCACAATTACCGCTGTATATCTCCAGCATGGCAACAAAAGATGGGAATTCATTCTGTTCTCTCTTAGACATTCATGAGAAAAGTGGATGAGTAACGGCGCTGCCCGAACCCTAAATCTTTGGGTTGCCCAACTTGAAACTAGTTAACAAGACCAGCGCTCTGCAGCCAGTGAAATTACTTTTTAGGCTGCAGAGCTGCTCCGCTCGGCCCGTGCGCGGGGCCCGATGGGCGCGTTTGCCATCGGTGGAGCTCCCGAGGGCCAGGAGGGGGGGACCTACCTGTGCTCACCGCTTGCCACCCCACCGAGAAGGGCGTCCGTGCCTGCACCACGTACATGGTGATGGGGCTGTGGTTGTCTGCTCCCGGCCTCCAGGAGAGCTGAGCGGTGGTGTCGGTGATCTCGTCTATCATCACGGCTTCTGGGGGACCTGGGGGACCTGTTGGGAGAACGACAGGAGAGGAGTGCTCGGAGATTTCCCGTGGCTCAGAGAAGGAACACTCTGGTCTTCTCCCCTTACTTAGAGACAGAAGTAATCGAGTTCCTTCCAAGTGGAACCTGAAGTGTCTCCCCAAAAGCACCACCTCAAACTCCTGCGATTCCCTCTACGGACTAAAATTATTCTCGTGTGATACTCATAGAGCTGGACACGTTCAGATATCTAAAATACCCTGAAACCTTCCAATATCCTGCCTTTAAAATGAAAGTTTCAACAAGTCTAGCCAGATTTAATTTCTCTAAAATTAAAACTTTAAATTGTTTTGCTGTGGGGGGAGCAGACACCTAACAGCGCCTCACGGAGCAGTCGGTCCCCACTGCGAGTTACACCAGAGAAACAGAATTTCATTAGATCTGTCACAAATTACTCCCACCACTTGGCAGAGCTGAAACAAACCATCTCCATTTTTTTTGGAATAACCAAGGTTATTCCCACCATTTCAGAACACACTTCTTCACAGGGTGCAGGCTGCAGGCAGGGCAAGAGGGAAAAGTTATCAGTTGCCTGTTCACAAAAAATATTTTTGAGCTGCTGATAGACAAATATTTTTTCTGTTCTGATGGTGTGAAAAAATCCCACCCTGAAAAAGTGGGTTGATCCGTGTGTACTGGTGCCAGGGGTTACTTCTGTACCCTCTTGTGTCATATATTATTTGCTATAACAACTGATTTTTCTCCTAGTGTCTCTTATTATTTTGACATGACTCCAATACGTAAAAAAACTGCTGAAAATTATCCTGAAGGCTCCACTTATGCACCAACTACTCACCTCCCCCTCCAGTCTCACTGCTCAGGGATATTTCCTAATTTTTATGCAGTCGGTGAGATGGTACGGCACAACTCTCAGCACATCTGGGGCACCACTGGCCTGGACAGAGATGTCCCTGCTGGTGTTTTTAGGGAGCAACTATTTTTACTGTCACAAGAGGTCATTTTCTTGTGAGAATTTCATGTTCCTCCTGTTTGTTTACAGAGTCTGCACTAAGGAAATTACCTAACCAAGGCGTCCGTCAACAAGCTGTTTTGAAATGGTTGTGCAAAAGGGAAAAAAAACCATCTGAAATCGCTTTTTAGCAAACACCTGAGAGTCAGACTAATGGGGAGAAACCTCCTGGGTTGGAGAGCGGCGCCTTTGCTGCCTCCAGGGGCCCAGCTCTTTGCACAGCACGCGGCCAAGAACATCTGCGTCCGTATTCCTACGGGGGAACGCGGTGCAAAGCATCAAAATATTACAGCTAGAGACAAGGGCACGTTTCTGAATGGAAGTTCGGGGCTAACCTTGCACATTTGACTCCAGCGCAGCTTTGATAAGGAAGAAATTTCTTTTTTACTCTCCTCTCCTTTCACTGAGCTGCCCGAGAACTTAGGTTACGTGGTCAATGTGCAAACTATGATTTTGCTGGGGTCTAGAAGAACTGAAGGGAGCAGGTACAGCGCAGCACCGAAGTGTGATTTCCTCAGAGCTAATGAGCAGGAAAATATAGATCATATTTACTGTAAGGATCCAGGCTTGGGTTAACTAACTGCACCTCTGTTGAAGTCCTACGCACAGATCACCTGCGTGGGGTAAGGAATAGATCCTGGAATACCAGCCAGGTGACTAAATCATGTTTATTCTAGAAATGGCACAATACTGCTGGGCAGAAATGCAGTGAATAAGCTGGAGACTCTTTCTGCTGCACCGTTCATCAAATAAATGAGCTCAGTTGGTGCAAGTTTTGCATTCAGGACATGAACATGTACTACTAGTGTGTTTATCTGTGCTGGCTGCCTGTTGTATGAGTTTGTATATATGAAAGAATCTTTATATGCACTGTTTGAAAACGCACCGTGAACCCCAGCGTGTACTTAGAGCTCATTTCTTAGATTAATTACAAGATGCCGGGATCCCAGCGAATGTCTCTGAGCCCAGGAATTGTCTTACCAGCAGCAGAAGATAGGGGAAAAAAAAATAATAAATAATTTTACAACAACAGTAGCAAAATTCAAATACCTCTTACAATCAGGTCTGCAGCAGCCGATAGCTTGTCCACACTTGTTTGCACCATGCAGACGTATTTCCCAGCATGCTTCAGCTGGATGCTTCTGATCATCAAATCACCAGCTGAATCCTGCTGATAAAGTAGGGAAAAGTGGTTACAATTACTTTTTAATGAGCGCTAAACATCATTATCACATGAAGGACACTGTGACTAATGGATTTACTTTACCCTGGCTGATGAAAACATTAGTAATGCAAGCGGCGGCCTATTAAAATGATGTGAGGCTGCCTTGAAGATAAGAGCGGGAGCGTTTCTAAAATTACGGCTCCGCCAAGGAGCAGGAGAGCCTGGTTTGGGTCCGTTAAGTGGCTTCCTCATTAAAACAACGTGACAAAGCTTACGTAGGGCAGGTTCGCTCCGATTCCTCCTTTATCTCTCCAGATATCCAATTTAGAGCCTCTCTGGTATCGAGACGCCCCAGTTGTGCCTACATCCTATTTCGCAAGCGAAAACCAGCCCGAACGCTGAGGCATCTGCAGTAGTTTCATGTTGTACGACGGCCAGCGTTTTCATTGTGCTAAAGATCACGAGACCAGCGCTCTCCGAGGAAATCTTGCATCACCTAACAGTGGTAATTTGTTTTCCAAATGCCAAGCGCATGTCTGATTAACTGTTGAATGGAACTAATTAGGTTTCTGGATGTATAGGAAGCTGAAAACTCTCTCTAAATGTTTCTCCAGACACAAAGCGTTCGATACGTGAGAAATCGCAGGGTAACCTTGTGATCGTGGCTTTCTGACCAAAGAATATTAATAAAGTTTGTACTTTTAGCTTTGCAGCCCGATCAGGCGCAGTCGCCGGGAAAAGCCGTCGCTGCCGATGTGCACCCTGGGCACCAATCTTTAAGTGCATCTTTTAATGATTTTTTTTTTCTTTTTTTTTTCAGGGATAACAGCAAGCTTTGTAAATTGTATTTCCTTTCCCTTTCAGCATTAAATTTCACTCCTGACAAATGGAAACACGGACGGCCAGTCTGCCTGAAACCCAGCGCCCTATTAACTTAGGCAAGTCCATTCCTTCTATGAGCAGTCCTTTTCTACGTAACCTACTTTTATTAGCGCGAGGAGATTGCCTTAGTATTAATACTTACTCCTCCAACTCTTTCAAAGTGATCCCCATCTTTTTCGAAGTCTATCAGGTGCCCATTAAATGACCAGGTAAACATGATATCCAGAGAGTGATCGTGAGACACCTGGCAAGGCAAGACGATGCTTTCTCCAACAGTGACATCCATGCTGAAAGGGGACACCATGACCCGGGTTGCATCTACAAACAATAAAGAAAACAAAAGGAGGGGAGAAAATGAGAGCATTAATCCCATTCTCCTGAGAAATGGAGAGAGATTTAGAACTGAAGGAGACCCTAAGCAGCCTCCCACAACTGCAGCAGTGCCAGCAGGATGTGAAAAATTTGCCATGATCGCTCACTGATCCTTCATGCAAGGAGTGAACTATGACATCTTTGATTTCATCCTTCGACACCTTTCTCTTTTTGTTGGATTGAAACACTATTAATAAATCCTCCTGAATCCTCTTCCACTCAACATCCTGGTGAACAAAGAGAAAAGAAAAGGCTGGAAAAGAGTGCAGCGGATCTGAGAGGCCCGGTTAAAATTTTCGAAAGAGCTTGAAGGTCACAGATTATTTTATTTGCGTCCTCTTTCAAAGATTTGTTTCACAGACATTGCTCACATGGCATTTTGAAAGGAAAGTCCCCAAACTCATGGGTTTCTCTGACAAGTTCTGTCTGTTAAATACAGGCAGCAGCTTGTACCGGCTCCATCCTGGGCTCCAGGGCTTCTTCCCTTATTCACAGGTGGAGTTCACATGGAGTCTTTACCACTGGTTTAATTGTCTATTTTTCACTTTAGTCATGCGGTACGAGCAAAAAGATGAGCCACGAGACATTACGCAGACTTCAGCTCCTCATCTGTGCCCATGAATTCCCTCTGCCTCTACAGTTAACATTTGTCTTTCATTTCTGTTGACAAAAAATGCGGTATTTTTTTTTCTACAGGGCCTCAGAGGAAAGGAAAAGGAGGAAAAAATATTGCTTAACAATGAGACCAAAAGTCTGAAAATCATACACAGACAGATATTTTTGCTCATTGCAAAAGTCTATTTTGCACAGCTGCCATGCTAAAATACTGTGAGCATTATTCGTTCTCTGGTATACGAACCCAAAATTTTAACTACTTCTTCCAGACACTATTGGCCAACTGCTTAATTTCTTGCTAAAATAATAAGGATACAGCAGCAAAGATACGCACTGGGCAGATCTACTCACTGAAAGTCAGGGTTTTCAAAGACCACACACCAGAAGCGTGCAGGAGGTGGTGAAAAAGACTTAATCGCTGACTATACGGGCTTCAGATCAAGTCCTTAGGGACTTGGTTGTATTATCTTGGACAGATTTAATTCATCTATATTTTAGTTTCGCTTCTAATAAAATAGAGTAAGTCTTAGCAGAACCACAGCAGGTGTTACGAGGCCTAACTGATTAATACAAGCAAAGCATCTGAAATTTCTCAGGTATAAGTGTGTGTTACTAAACCAATTTTTAATTACTGCTTAGACTTATGACATCGTTTTTGTATAATTGATGTACCAGGATTTTACAGTCACTTGGGATTGCTACTGCTGAGACTCAAGAAGACCCAGAGCATCCCAGGATGCCGCAGAACTGCCCACACCTGCGGCGGGGCTCAGGCACAGAACCGCGCCCTGAAATTCCTTTCGGCGTCAGGAGTTCATCCTCTGCTCTGCTCAAAGCCTGTACCCACCGTAAGAGGGACATGGATTGGTTGGAACGAGTTCAGAGGAGGCCACAAAGCTGACCCAGGGGATGGAGCAGCTCTGCTCTGAGGACAGGCTGAGGGAGCTGGGGTTGTTCAGCTGGAGAAGAGCAGACTCCGGGGGCACCTTGTCCCTGCCTGCAGTGCCTGAAGGGACCTACAGGGAGGCTGGGGAGGGACTGTTGACAAGAGTGTCCAGCGACAGGACAAGAGGAAATGGATTGAAGTTAAAGGAGAAGGGGTTTAGATTGGATCTTGGGAAGAAGTTCTTCAGCCCGAGGGTGGCCAGACTCTGGAACAGATTGCCCAGAGGGGCTGTGGCTGCCCCCTCCCTGGAGATGTTCAAGGCCAGGTTGGATGAGACCTTGAGCAACCTGGGCTGGTTAAGGGTGTCCCTGCCCATGGCAGGGGGTTGGATTAGATGATCTCTGAGGTCCCTTCCAACCTAAGACGTGATTTCGTGGTTCTATAACTTGACTCTGAGGTGAAACGGGTCCCTCCCACAAAGCCTGAGCTCCCCTACGCACGTCCCATAACGCTCCGGGTGAGCTGTGGTCCTGAGCCAGTGCCAGCACCGAGGTTTTGCCGTAGCTATCCCTCGCCTCCATGGCACCTTCTGCAAGAGAAATCCGCACCACAAACCTGATCCTTCCTGCTGCAACGTGTGCAGTTTATAAACATGTAAAGAATGAAACGTGGGGGTTTGCTGAAGCCTGGCTTTGCTGAAGTTTTCCCGAGCAGCTCAGCGCAGCTCCCGTGGATGTCACAGGCACAGCAAGCACCCGATGCCTCCGAAAATCCAGCCTCCAGGTCTCAATCCAGTCATGTCGAGAAGAATTGCGAGCTCGGAGCTGAGCACAGCGGGTCACGGGAAGGGCTGACACAGCTCGGTGACAAACGACACGCCGGGAGGGCTCTGACCCAAGCCAAGCTCAAGCATGAGCCTCCCCCCTGCAAAGCGCTTTACAAATCACCCCGAGGAGAATGCTTACCCATCTCTTCTCAAGGACTGGGAAAGCTGAAGAATTAAAAAAAACCATCCCCTCTCCCCCCGCCTCCTTTAATAAGCCAGCAGAGCAGCAAATGGGAAATGTTATTCAGAAGGCAATTGAGGGCAGCCGGGTGTGGGCACACGTCGGCGACAGGCAGCCAAGTGGTAATCAAAGTTATTAGATTTGCATTTTCAAAACCTGTAACGTCAGGCACTTTTCAAATTACGGTGAGTGCTTTAATGATGCCAAAACTGTGCTGGTTAGGGTCCACTTAAAAAAGAAAGACAAAAAAAAAGAGAAAAAAAAAAAGTTTTTTGTTTGAGCTAGCTACTTATTTATTGTCTACTTGCAAGGTAAGAGAGGCAATCTAGGGAGAGAGATGCTTCGTGAGAGCTGATGTTAATGTTCTGTTACTGTCCCTTTCACCCTAACTGCAGGTTATTTTCCTCAGATGTCAAGGACAGGTCATGTAAAAAAAAATAATTAAAAAATCTGTGATTTCGGTGATATTTTGAGAGCTGCTATTCTCCTTTGGAGCACTCTGGTGCTTTTTGAGATAGTTTTAAAAATCATGTTGAAGGATGCATTTGCGAGTAAGGAGTAGGAATTTCTATGAGTAACATCACCTCTTAGAGCTGCCTGCAGGTTTCGGAGCCCTCTGCAGAGGGAAGCAGCACCCAGCACTTCCCAGCTCTCCTTCAGACAAGAAAACGAGCACAATTGTTCGAGGTCAGCTGTGGAAAAGTTTATCTGGTATTACTGGGAAGTTTTTAGAGGAGAAATAAGCGCACGCTGCACGCCAACGGGAACGCTCTCAGGGCATGAGAAGCCCTCCACCACCAGGAGGCAAAATAATCTGGTTTTTAGCCTCAAACGGGAAAACAGCGAGGGGCAAAAACATGATGACACTGTGCACGCAAACGCACGCGGTCGGTGTTCTACAGCAAACGCAGCGCCGGAGCAAGTTCAGATTCACTGACCTGGGCTTGGCTTTGCTACAGGGGAGGAGGAGGAGAGCTCTCCCACTCAGCGCCGAGAGAGCCAGGAGCAGGCAGGGCTGGCTGCTGGCTGTCTGTAGGTGTCACTGAAGGCTCAGGGAAATGGGAATCCTCCCTCTCAGCCTTCCTTTCACACCGGCCTTTCCAGGAGGCACACTTTGTGCGACAGAAACGGCACTTCTCAGCTCCACGCGCCGTTTGTCCGTGCGTGCCAGCCGGGCTGGTGGCTCAGCTCGCAGCTCGTCATCAGCGCTGAGAGGGTTTGAGAAGTGTGAAAGCTCCCCGGGCTGGTGCTCAGCTGGAGCAGACCTGGTGGTGCCACCCAGGAAAGCTCTGGGGGCCATCACCGTTGGCCCCAGCCTCGCCAGCGGGGTGTGCCGAGCACCTCTGAGCCCTCCTTTTGTCCTGCGTTACATCCCATCATTTTAGCACCACAGTATATCGCAGAGAATTTCACGCAGCCGTAGAATCGTTTAGGTTGGAAAAGACCTTTAAGATCATCAAGCCCAACCATTAAACTAGCAAGTCCCACCACCGAAAAGAAAAAAAAATCGGTGCGTTTTCGATGGATTTAATGCATTTGGTTTACAGTACGAGCGATTTTCACAACGTTTTCTTGCTGGCTTTCAGGCAGCTAGACGAAACGGAGCTGAGCAGTGCTTCCCATCTGCAGGGAGGCTGTAATTGCTTCGCTTTGTCCCTCATCCCCTGCTAAAGGGAGCCCGTCATCAGCTGTTAGTGCCGCCTGCCTTTTGTGTCTCATTCCCGGCAGCTGCGAGGCATCGGAGCTGCAAGGCAGCAGGCTGCGGCCAGCGCGGGTGCGGTCTGAGGGTAACAATTACCCAATCTGAAAAGAAACCACCCAGTCCCGATTTTCTATTGATTGGGTGTCCATTAGGAGGGATTACTTGTTTAGGGTAAACAGCTTTGCATCGCCGCGCTCGCTTGCCGCAGCTCACGCGGTGCTATGTGGTGTCGTATCGATCCCGAGGGCATGACACAGCGGGACACGTCCCGCAGCAGCACGACATAAGTGACATGGAATGAATCAGAGTGACTCTCAGAGATAATGCTATTTTTAAGGGAAAAAAAAAAAAGTCAGTCTGGAGCACGCAAATACCTTTTGAATGATACAAGAGGACCAGGGCAAAGCAAGAAGCGATGTCGCTGTGCCCATCAGCAAGATTTCAACTGACCGGAGGGTTTTTCCCACCTAGGGACAAGCAGACCTGTCGGTGTTAGGTGGCTTCTTGCCATCCCATTTCCAAATGTACTTGCTTCCAGTTTGGCTCGGCTGCAGAGGTTGTGTGCTTCGTCCTGCTGGGAAGGGACTCGGCGATGCCAATAACTGCGGTGCCTTTCGATTAAGGCTATCAAAGTGCTTAGTAAACAGGGAGAGATGCTTGGCCAGCTCTGGCTGCTGAAGGAATACAGAGCATTTTACTACAATAAAAGATTGAACTGTAACGTGCTCAGGGGATACAGCCTGTTGTTGGCTTCAAACCGGTGGAATTGAGCGTCTCTGAGACAGATTTTAAAAAAAAAACAAAATAAGAGTTAATGTCAGCATTTCCAATCCTGGTTTCTGAAACCTGTGCACCTAACGCCGAAATGCTTATTTAGGTGTCTATCCCAGCACAGAGGAGGAGGTTAAAGGAGAATGAAGAGAAGGCAACGCTCAGGTTTTAACATTTTTCTCCAGGGTAAAATACCGAAGAAATCTCAACTCTCCCCGTGAACTGAACAGCGCCTTCAGAATGTCCTACTTATAAGGGAAATTTTTCAAGGTTTTGCAAAGGCTTACTCCTTCCTTTCTTCTTCCAGTCTTGCCCATTTCACCTGATCTTCAAGATTTGTTGGCACTTCCACACTGCTAGGTTTGGTTAACTGGGAGCTAATGGAAATTGTGTAAAAGACCCTCCCCTGAAGGTCTGCAGTACACCTCCCTCTCCTTTTTACTCTTTGGCCTAAATAGGGAAAGCCTGTTATAAATATTCATGGCTTTGGAGGTGAAAGTACTGCAAAGGGGCACAAATCAGCTAGTCAAGACTGCAATAGCTGCTTACGGACAGAAGAAACACGGTCTCGTTCTTTAAATGGAAGGAAAAAAAAAAGTGGTGTTTCTTTTTGCTGAGGGCTACCTACATTTTCTTCGAGTACAGAAGAAACACTTGTATCCCAGCTATTATTCTCTGAGGACACGTCCGAGTTAGTGGTGAGCAACTCAGATGCACCATGGCCAGAGCAGCTGCTGCAGGACGTGCTGAGCAGGACATTTATTCCAGGTTGGGCATGAGGAGACCGCCCAGACCAAAGCCGCTTCAGCACACGAGGCTCTGCCTCTGCGCATCGTGTCTTGTGATAGGGGCATGCCAGGGCATCTGTTAGCTGTTTAGTGAAAGCCAGTGTGGATGACAAGGTAATTTCAGGTTCAAGCATGAATGCTCAAGTGCAAGAATTTATGTTCAATTACCAGATGCTTCAAACAAGCAGCAAAGACAAAGGCAAGCGATGCCAAGCACACACGGCCGCATCCAAGGCAAGAGAAAACAGACAGAGCCCTGCACGCACGTTGGCGAAATTCCTTATGTGCACCTGAGTGGACAGCCAATATTTTCAAGTTTGATAAACCATCTAATTACCTCATTCTCTTAAACAGCTACCAGTGTTACAATGCTAAAGACTCAGCTACATTTTTTCCTTATCTGCATAAAATATTTCCTGTGCAAGATTTTAAAATAGGTTTTTCTTGTAGGTAAACTATAACTCAAGCATTTGAGACTCACTTTTTCTCTTTTTGGGATACCAGCATGTTTCCATTTTGGTTTTTATCAGAGGGAGTTAATAAACACGTTGCAGATCAACGTCCTCTCTTTGCAATGACATTTTACATTCTTGTATCGATTTCAAGGCAAATAATTTCTGGAGATAATAAAAATCAATGTTGGAGGTAGAATCATTTGCTTTCTATGAGCAACCAAAGAATCAAAATCCAATACATGAGTACTCAAGTATACTATAATGTTTCTTTCTCTTCTATTTGTGAATGAAACATTTATTCAAGACTGGAGAGTCAAAAGCACCTGAGACTTGACTTGCTAAACCTCTGGGAGCTCTTAGTGCTCTGGGTACAACCAGACACCACGAGAAATGCTCAAGAGAGGAAAGTATGACCCTGAACTAAAGAGATGACTAACCAGCGACCAGCTAAACTCATAGTATGCATTAGCATAGCAAATTACAGCTATCTTAATAGACTAATTGAGTACTTTATAGGGCATGGCCAAAATTAAGACTAAAAATAAATGGGGAAAGGCTAAGCATTTACAATATTTGGCCTTTACAATAGCACATATGTGAGCTGTGAGGAGTCTCATACATGCTTTCAGCAATGGGCACATACTTCTTATGCCAATGAAACTCTTCTATGTAATCAGCTGTTATACACGTGCTCTCGCAAGACAAGTAACTGATTTATAAGGCACGTTTCTTAACAGAAAATTTTGCAGCACTTACAGTATCCTCTGGTGTGTACTATGGTAGTTCAGCCTAATAAAATGAAATCTCATTAAAAATGAAAGGGCTGCTGTCAGTTTAGAAAAGGGAATATGGGTCTGGGACTGGAGTCACTTCTCTGATTTTAGGATACACGTGGTTAGTGGTCTAGATCGGTCCATGCCATCAGGCAGCACCGACTGTCGGCAACGAAGGCAGGGACACACGGACGTGTGTTTAATGGGGATAAAGGCAAAGAAGAGAAGAACATCTGACCTTTCCTTCGGAGACTGATTCAGCAGCACACCCGGTTGAGCTGGGCATTTAGGACATGCTGAAACTGCTTTCCTGAAAGAGGATCCTTATCTTGTAGTTGACTTGGCTTAAATCTTGCCCTATCAGACCCGTGGCAGCACGGGAGACACGTGATTGTTTTTAGATAGATGCTTCAGCATGTTGCCTCTTAGGAAGCCTCTATTTTCTGTTAGTATGGGCAAGTTTTTTTTGGTTTTGTTTTATTTTTTTTTTCAAGAGGGGAGTTTAGATGATGTTCCTCGTGACTGCACTCCTAAGTAACCTGTCCATGCAGGTGCTGAAGATTCCCTTTCAAGAACGGCAGTTTCCTTCTCCACCTCACTCAGAGCTGAACTGGAGTCAAGCTACAAGTTATTAACATATTTCTTTAAACTGACACTGAAAAAGAGCTTTCCACAGATTGAAAACTGTCTAAACTTGATGTAAGAGTCTTCCTCCCAGGAATTAATGCCTCCCACCTCTCAGACAGGGACCGGGCAGTCAATCAAGGGACGGCATGTCTGCATACTCAAATATGCATTCTTTGTGTGGCTGAATAATAAATGAAGGTTAATTTAAATCTGAAAACACATTAAGAATGGATCAAAGGATACTGGGGAGGGATGTACCATTACAGCACATTCTAAGACAAAATATATGAAAATATATCCACTCCACTGGGAACACAGAGAGTGTTACTTAAATGACAAGAGGGCACAATACTTCATTTTAACCTCTATTTTACCTAGTGAAACGCAATCTTGTCAAATCAAGCTCTCTCCATACAATTGTGACAAAGAAAATAATATATAATGGGGTCTGGAAAAGACGATCAAACCTGTCACTCACGGAAATTTGTGCTCGCTCTTTACAGCAGCATGCAACACCGCCTGATTACACTACAAAACCCAAACATGCCTTCTCTTGCTCTTTGCATTTCAGACTAAAATAAAAGCCACTTCACTTCGGAGGTGCCTTAAATGAAATCGGTGTATTTGACAAACGATTGGACCGCTTGTGACACGCTTTACAGATAACCCAGCGAATTCAAGGTGTCACCTTTTGTGGGCTATTGATTGCAACTAGCTGATATCCGTCTTTTCAAGTATGGAATAATCTTACTGTCATTGCAAAAATGATGGCCATCTTACAGAGAAGGTTAATCAGATACGGGAGAAATCATATCTAATCTGTGATAAATTGCAAGTCGCTCAAGGATCAATCACCGTTCTCCTTGCAACACAAGCCACAAGTACCTGTGCACGCACGACACCCCGTGGTTTGCCGTGCAGCCCGTGTACACAGTGGCCAAGAGCATTCTGCCCCTTTGAACAGTTTAGCCTGCTGAGATCATCAATTTATGGTTTGAATAGTAATGACCATGACTTAAAAAAAAATAAAAATTAAAAAGAAGCAGAGCGGCGATAATACGACATGCAGGCATTCAAACTGCTGAACTGCGAACTGACTGGCACAGTCTTTGCGTGTTGACGGTACAGTATGTGCTTTAGGTCTTCCCTATCCAAGTCCTATGTCTGTTAGCTACACCCTCCTCATCAGGACCAAGACGTTAGGAATTAGCTGACATGCAAGAATAAACCCCAAATTAAGAGTCATTAGGAGCAGATGCCTCCTGAGCTGTCAAGCTCACAGAACAGCATGAAAATCACTCCCTGGACGAGTTCCCCAGGAATGATCTGTAGCCTCAACATCATCCAGATCAAGTCCTGCACACGTCATGAATGTCTCGAGATCAGCTAGCTTTGGCATACAGGTCATCTATCAGACAAGACACATTCATCTTCCCCAGCAGCTGGTATGAACGCAGCGCATCGCCATTCCCATCGGTGCGGGGAACCGGATGGGAGCACCTACTGGTACCTCTGAAAACAGGAAGAGTTTTTGCTATTACATTAATATTAAGAAATCGGGCAGACTGAAGATTATTCTACTTCGTTCTCAGTGTGTTTTAACTTGGTGAAAATAAACTTTTGCACTAAACTGCTGCATCAATGTATTTACCTGGAGTTAGCAAAACCCACATACATGCTGTAATACACAGGATCCGTATAAATACCATTTCATACAATGATGCAATTGGCAGGAAGACACCACGCATCTTGGTTCTCAAAATGAATACAATTACTTCTCAGTACTATTACCAGAATCAAAGTACACTTGCTCTAGAGCCATACACAGACAGAGACGTAGAGGATCTATACCAGGATCATTCTAGTGTGCATCTACATATAACGTAAAGTAAATTTATTTTCATTATTATATACATGTGTGGCTGTGTATGTTCGGGGATGTCTCTCCCTTACTTCAGGCACTATCTTCTTTATGCTGGGATTTTGGCTATCATATGCTGCAGTAAAAAATACCCACAACTGCCCTTAAGCTGCATTACAGAACCAGTTGGTCAAGAGTCAACAGTAAGAACAGAACCACTGCATCAAACCTTGGAAAAAAATTTCCTGGGTCACAAAGGTCTAATTTGTTTCCTGGTGAAGGTGAGATGGTCTCTCCTGTGCTCTCTGGAGTTGCAAGGAAGCAACTAATGCCACTGGTTGATGTTCCAATTAATTAGCGACACATCAAGAAGATAAACCCTTCTGAGGGACATGGCACTCTTGTTGGTTCAGCCCTGGTGCTGATATCATGGGAAGGGGCAGGATGGAGGCAGGATCACACGCGAAGTGAAAATAATCAACCTGCAGGATCATCCCGTCATTATAACTTGCTAAAAATCCCCAGCTCCTACTCTGTGGAATAAATATCCAACACAAACCGTCACTAAAAAGTGTCCCTGACATTTTTCCTGCTACGTGGCGTTTTACTTCAAATTAGTCACAAGTTTCCTTACGTGAATAATTTCAAAACAAGAATCAAGACGTGTGAAGATACACACAGAGGAGGAACAAATGGCGTGTCAGCGCTACCATCTCTCTTTTCAGCATGGTTTCAGTGACAGACGAGTTTGGCCCCAAGCATCCAGCTTTGCCAGGGCTTCAGGTCTACAGCATTTCTCCTAGACAATTCCACTCATGGCTCTGCTGCAGGGAATGACGTTCATTGTCAACTGCATCAAACAGTTCAGTCACCAAGACTAACGGATTCAGGCTGAGATTTTCACAGAGACTTTCTACTGTACACTTAGACATGAAAGGAATTGAAATTTTCACTGGTGAGGTACTGCTGACTTGCTAAGTAAACTCTAATAAAGATTATTATTGAGATACATTTGCAGTGAAGCCAGAAGAAAACACAGTACTAAACCCCACAACTTTGATTACTAGTTCTTCATAATATACTTAAAAACTTCAAATATAATGAAAGCAAAATTCTTATTCCAAATGCCTGTGTGACAGAACGGGACAGAGAAAACCAACCCAAGCCCTGGCAAAGTCTGTTCAGTGACAAAATTTCCTTGTATTTCAGAGTCAACCTGCTTTTGAGCCATGAACATTTGTATTCACATTCTATTCCCAAATGACTGGCTTGATCTCTGCGATACAGTATACCTAGAACGTAACCTATTCCAACGATGCCTGATACTAAATTCTCTCTGCCATCATGATTTTTGGGATTAAGACAAGAAGCTCTATTTTTTGTATTCACTTTGATGGGATCACTTATAATCTTACTTATGTTGCATTAGAAGAGGGGAAAATCACGTCCCAGGAGTCCCTAATATTGCAAGCACCACCTCATCATTGCTTCGGCGCCGCTTTGGTTACTCTCTGATGTGTCAAAATCCATCGCTCCCAGACTTCATCCGCGTGCCGCTTGGCTATTACTATCAGATAAGCAACGTCGAATAACCTGTCTGCAATTCAGCTAGGCTCAGGGAGGAAAAAATCACAACAGCTCAAAACCTCAGAAGTTTGGGTCTGCTAAGCTGCTTCCAAAAAAACGCTTCTGAGAAAATACACAAAAGGACTGATATTTCCCCAAGTACTGTCCCAGATTCTTTCCTTCAACACTCTTACGCTTTTTCCTCCTACGACAGAAAATGTGCTCTCTAAACATTTCCTCTGCATCTTTGATGTTAAAAACATCGCCTTCAGGCCAGTCTGTTCTTAGTCACTGTTTTCAAGGGTATAAAGTTCTTAGGATAAGAGAGTCATTATCACTTTCGCTCTTTATTCTCCCAGACTGCTTCCTCCGTCTTTACCTGAAACGGCAGTCGCGTTCTCAAGGCACGTGTAGACCATGACCTCCCCTGTCCCCAACTGAATTACTCCGGTGTGGAGAGAACTGGCTCAAAAGGAGATCCGCTCCCACCTTCCACAACAGCGCCCTACTCTACAACAAGCTCAGTTTTCTCTTCTCGTGCTTTTTTTCTCTAATTTAGCCAAGATTTGTGGGATTCCCATGAAACTCATGTCTGGAAGGTCATCCCGCTGCTGGAAAAGGAAAAACTCTGTATCCTCTTTCGGGATGAAGATCAAACTCATGCTGTTAGTGGACTTACAATGCAAGACTTTCTCAACAGCACAACTGTCATCACGTTTTGTTTTCTAGAGACAAAACAGTTCCATGAAACTAAAAGCTATTGGATAGCTTGTTGCTTATGTTTTAAATGCAATCACACACACAAACACGCACACGTACAAACAAATGTGCTACGTTTTCATTCCAATGTCTATCAGAAGTCCTTGATCTACGGTTTCAGTTTAACTATGCCAGTTTTTCATTTGTATTCAAAAACTGAAAAATCTTTTACCCTTTCTGAAATGAATCATGTTAAAATAAATTGAGGTGAATTGATGAAAAGTGTTAATTAACCTGCTTTTTTTTCTCATTAACAGTCTGTGTTTAACCTATAGGTCATCTCCTCTTTCAGCTGATGTACAGATTTGATCTTCAATGATGAGCTAAAAAACCCAATCTTCTATTGATGACTGAGAATTCCCGAACCTCTTGTTTTGTAGGGAGAGGACAAGAAAATTGCTAAACTGAAAGTGTTGAGCTTTCTAAGGAATTACTCTAAAGATTTTTTTAACCACTTTTCAGCTTTAAGACTCCTGATGTGCCTGAAGGTTGGCTGGGGTTGAAGAGAAAGGAGAAGGTGGTGAAGAGGGAAGTGAAGAGAGAATCTGCTGCATTTACCACGATCCAGCACAAACATTCCACACCAACAGGCACTCTCCGCATCAGAACCAGATAGAGAAAGTACCCGGAGAAACCGCTCCATACAAGTCAATATATTTGTATTTCTGCTTTTAAAAATATAACTCTAATAACGCTAGAGATAAGTCCAAAATTGGCAAGAGAGATGGGCTGGAGATCTATGCTTTTTAATATCAAGCTCTTTGCCAAGGCGACTTTTATCATGTTAATGGCTAAATCACACTGATTGTAAAACAGCCAAAATGAGGCAATTAGTAAGGCCCGTGACAGCCACAGAAAACGAAACGCACACGGTTTTCAGTGCAAGCCAGATGGATATTTTCAATATATTTCTTATTGTCTGCTTGTGGTAATACGTTCAATTAAACTGAATCAGTACTACAGAAGACCCTTTGAATTGCCTGAAAAAAAAATTAATTGTCTGCTGCAAATTTAATGAAGCTTAACTGTTGTATTATGTTTACAAGTTTTACTTGTTATGATCAGTAAGTGTTTACAAGAAAAAAAACCCCTCTAACTTACTTCATCCAACTAGCCCTAAGAGCAAACCATTGGTATTTTACAGCTTATTTCTTTTACATGCTTCTCTGCCATTTGCTGGTTTTGTCCTTAGCGGCTGACCTTGTTTTATTCTCTCCCAAATACGAAACCAACAGCTCTTATGGTGCTGTTCATTCATGAGATGTTGGGAGTTAAGTCTCACCCAACGGTTTGACCGCAAACTTGTGTCATGACGTGTCCCCAACGTGAACGCCCAACCGTGGGCTCGTCCCTCTGATGCTGCCTCAGTTTCTCACTCACGTTCCAGCAACTCGTGTTCGACAGGTTCGCGTTAAGGAAACCAAAAGCAAAAGGGGCTCCTGAGCAGACCCGAGGAGAGGTGGGCTTTGGGGGAAGCTCGGCAGCAGACGAGGCGTCTGCTTCTCATTTTGCCTTTTCTGCCATCTCAGAATAATTACAACCTTTTCGCCTCAATTAACCGTCAGAGGAATGGAAATGCTGACATGGCACACAGCTAT
Source organism: Apaloderma vittatum (assembly GCF_000703405.1). Taxonomy (NCBI): domain Eukaryota; kingdom Metazoa; phylum Chordata; class Aves; order Trogoniformes; family Trogonidae; genus Apaloderma; species Apaloderma vittatum. The sequence goes on along the minus strand of NW_009715390.1, from coordinate 48,249 downwards.
CTCATCCTCCCCCGGGGTGCTTTGGGGATGATCGGATTTTTCTGATGAAACCTCGGGTTCTCGCCTGACTGGAGCTGGGAGAAAAACCTAAATGTCTACCAGACTCGGGTGCAACCCGCAGAGGAGATGCACCTGCAAGCTCTGAAACACCAAGGCGAGCTGCAGAAAGCAATTTGGATGGGCATCCAACTGCAGCTTGCAGTTGGAAATAAATATATCAGTTGCCTGAAACAATAAAATGCTTGATTAAACCTTGTGCTTGAAGTGCCATATGGAGAAGAGCTTCTTAAAAGCCACAAGAACCCCGAGGTATCTCCTGGATACCAGCCCCATCACCAGCTTCTACTTGGAAGTTTTTCCACCCAGGCTCAGTTAAGGAGATCCAGCAAAGTGCAGCCTGAAGCCTCGAGGCTGCAACGGTTGAGGGGAGGGAGGAGCAGACGCGGCGGATGCACAGCTCTCTCCCTTGTAATTGTGCCTTTTGTGCAGTGCTTTGGCTCATAATTTTACTTAAACCTAGCTAAAGACCCTTAATTGTGTCCCAGAAATAATTGGTGTTGGTGGAAATAGTCCAATTAGAGCTGAATCCATCCCTTTGCAATTTTACGGCCAAAGATTATTGCTTTCACTGTCGATAATTAAAATCGAGCTTTTGCTACTGGTTGTGAGTTAGAAGTCAAGAAACATTTTCAGACTTAGAGATGTTTTTTTTCCTAAACATGAGAATACGGCAAAAGGCACTCATGAATAAATCAGTGCTTTCATATCTACACAGCTCTCTCTAATCCTTTTTTTGCCTATAAAACGCTGATGTAGAGATTGTGGAGAACAAGAATTTGACACTAAATTGACTTTTTTTCCCTAATATTTTTTAAAACACCCAATGAGGAATATTCATTCAGGTGTGGACTACATATAAAAACTGTGTCCAGCAACTACTGAAAATCCCCTTTAACAATAATAAAACTTCTTCTGACTTTTTCAAAGTTCTGAGTCTTTGGTTAAGGGTAGAAAATCTTGGCTTTGATATCAGCCCAACACACATCTCGTGTACCATCCGGTCTAATTATAAAAAGCCCGTAAAACATGGACGGACCTAAAGGGCTGCTCTGGGATTATTACTTCAAACCCTGCCTCTCTTTTTTAAATTATATTTTGTGCTTTCAACATCAGGTGTCATTTAACCAGGTTCTTTCTTAAGGGCTGAAGCAAAACCAACATGAATTTCAACTAGACCGAGTTGAATCACTAGGAAAGAAAAATTAAGACCTTAAACATTGCTGGATCTAGACAGACCTGAGACAGAGTGAGGGAGGGGCTATTCACGTTTCAAAAGGACTAACCACTAAACACACGACGTATGGACAGACGGTATGGAAATGCCTGCAACAGCTTTCTGGGA
>NW_009715390.1:0-46816 GCF_000703405.1 Apaloderma vittatum | reverse complement strand
GGCTTCCCCTACGAGCAAAGCAGCCGCAACGTGTCTGACAGGGGGAAAAAATCAGGGAGGGAGAGAGGGTTTCTGGTATTGTGGGTAGTGCTTAAACGGGTCAACGGATTTAAGTATCTGCTGCATTTTTCCCTTGGTTGATGTAAAAAACCCCAATGTCTTATTGTATGGCTTACTGTCCCTCTTGGGGAAAAAAGCTAAAGCTCCACTCCAAGCAACTGATATCCCAGATACTCACAGGTAGGCAGGACATAGCTGAAAACAGCTGGTGAAATTCATGGTGCTACAGTTATTAAAAAAGCCCCAATAAAACACAAAAAACCCACCCCAAACACTCACAGAAACACACAAGGTCCTTGTGGAAAGGCGAGCACTCCGCACAAACACAAAGTAAAAAAAAAAAGAGAAGAAAAGCTATATGTCTTTCTGACTAACCTAGGTTTATTAACCACCACCTTTTTCACTGGTGGAGTCAGTAATGGCACTATTTGAGAAGGAGCTCAGCTGCAGGCTAGTCCAGCACTTGCTGATATCAGTAGTACAAGCGTTAGATTTAATGCTCGGCATCGCAGCCGGAGCAGACGCTGAACAACACAGTCAGCAATACCAGCTCTGTTATGCAGAATCAGTGTCTGGGATAATGGAAATAAATTATTCGTAGGTATAAACCAAGATATAAATAGACACATACACACCATCCTCAGGGTGGAAATCATATTGTGTGGAACACACACAACCACGATCTAAAACTTGCATGAACTCTGGATGTTCAGTCTGGATTCATTTTGTCTACGAACAGCCAACAACAACAACAAAAAATCAAGCGCGACAACATGTAAATATTTCCAAAAAGAATGAAATAATTCTCTAAGCACCCACGTGGCTCATTCAGATCGTATGATTTTGAACATGAGCTGGATCTCTCTGCTTTCTGAGTTTTAGTTTTCCGACTACTATAATGTAAAAATGGGATTAATTTCAAAGTCTACCTGGACTTTAAGTTTATAGACAAATAATACATGAGAAAAACAAAAAACAAGAAACTGAGGGTGTTGTAGCAAGGTGGTTTAAACGCAGTTAGGGGGGTTATAATGAAGTGTTCAAATGTAAAAGAAACTGTAAGTGATTGAAACTCCGCTCCTGGGGATTCAGCAGCTGATGTGTGACGCTGCGCACGCACGGCCACCACCAGCCTCTGCCCTCTTCAGCCTCAAGAGGCTGATGGGTACGAAGGCATCAAAGTCACCTCAGCCCACCCAAAGGACATCATGCACATACAGAAAAGGAGGCGTGAGAGAGTCTGATCGCACCCGTGCTCGTTAGCACATCCCGGCCTCCTGCAGTCGGCGGAAATTAAGCCACAAATGACTTGAAGAAACCCCGCGACCACGGATTATCAGCCACGTTCAGAACAAAACTGAAACACGCGATAGCGGACAGATGGTCAGTCATTAGGGAGTGATGTCTCTCCACCGGCACATACCTGTGGAGCTGGAGAACTGATCTCTTCAGTTCTTTATGGGCTGCATAATATTCATTATCTCTGAAGATGAAAAAAGAACGGTTATTCCTCATCTATTAAGACAATTGATGGTAGTCTAAATCCACTCTAGCCCCATGGAGCGCAACGCATTTGTGTGACCTGCCCTAGAGTCTGCTCTCGGTTGGACCCGATGATCTCCAGAGGTCCCTTCCGACCCCGAACATTCTGTGATTGGTACGGACCAAGGGATGCAGAAATGGAGACAACCAGAGATGGCAAGATGAGCTATGAAGGTCACCACATCCCACTGACACTGCTGCTACAGAGCATGAACTCTGCGTCCACCCTGACCAGCACAGCACTGCCTCTCAACTATGAGCCCGGCTACTTTTAAAGGACTAGAATAGCACAGTAAAAATTGCAGGTTTAAAGGCAATAACGTTTGAAGTCTCTGCAAAGTTACTTGATAATGGATCAAAATTTACAGTATTTAATCAAGCGTTTCAATTTTAAATGCAATACACCCATTCGACATTCACACAAAGGAATGGAAAATACGCAATTTTACACAAAATAATTTGGATCACTGTGCCGGGCAAAATCAAGACTATCAGCCCCTTCAAGCGTGAGGAAAAAATAACCTACTGACATTATCTTTGTATTCTTTTTCTGCTAAAATGATACAGAAACCTGCTAACAAAAGTTCTTTTGCTTTTACTGCCTTGAGCCCTCCCATGTCAGCCCAAACGAGACGAGCTAAACGCAGCAGCAAAATGTTAAAGGTGCATCCTAATGAAACAGGCAAATAAAGTCATCAGAACTCGCCCTTATCAGAGCTGAAGGATTAGATTTATGGACAGTTCCATATATAGATTTATGTAAAAATAAATGCACATATATTTTTAAAGACAGATAGATTTATAGCTTGGAACACAGCCAAAAGGAAAGGAGATTTTGGAGAAGCAGCCACACACACCTCCTCTGGCGGGTACCACAACCCACTCACCGCCAACGTCACAAAAGCAAAGCTGGCCCCAGCCTCATCCAGATGTTTAGTGTGCCTGCTGGGAAACAGGCTGCATGACCAGCCTTTTCTCATCCTGTGAAAGAAACGATGGTGATACACTATTATCATCTCCATTCCCGTCGTTAGCTTGGTTTTGATGCTTCTTCCACACCTATTGCTACCCAAGAAACTCCGTTTGGGTTTTAGCCATGGCTGGGACATCTGCACCAAGAGCCTCTCCCTGCGCTTCCTATATTCAGAGCTTTTATTGCAACTTCTTGAAATGAGTTTCCTATTTCAGAGCTGCTGCTGTATTAGTCAATTTATATCCCTGCATTAAATACAAATAAACTCACATTGTACAGTTTACACCTGTTTGCTCTGTCGTTTAATCCCCCGGTACTGAGGAAGTCTTCCCGCTTTGGAAGAATTGAATGAGTAGCCTCAAGTATGGAAAAAAATGGGAAAAAAAGAAGATGGAAAATGAGTATTTATATACTATATGTAAATACATGCCATGTTTTACATAGCTCTGAATAGTGTCTGCAGGATTCTTCTCTATCCTTACAAATTCAATCCTGCTTTTTAATTTAAAGGTCAAACCGTACATGCAAGTTTGCAAGATTTCAGGTCTCAGAGGCACCAACCAAACCCAAACCACAATCTCGCTGCTTTGGAAAACCACCGAGGTTCACCAGTTCTGACAACAGCGTGTTAATACACAGCTCTATGGGCACCTGTCAGAATTTAATATTTTTTACGCTGTCTGCTCATGCATAATATGAATATTTATTCATCCCTCTCTGGTTGTTTGCCAGAGATTTATTTTAAGCTCCTTGGTTCCGGTGTAACAGATATTCTCCTCCTCCCATCCTTGCCTACACTGTCTTTGACACTGTCGGCATCTCTCCCTGAGAGAGAAAGAAATTTTTTAAAAAAAAAAAAGGAAGAGAACATGCAATGTTACTGGAAGAACACAGGAAGGTCAGAAAAAACATGTTCTGACCTTTGCAGTTTTTTACTCAATGACGTGAGTTAGAAAGGAATATAAGCACATCTTAAGGTCAAAAAACTCATCAGCTGATAAATTAGTTTTTCTGCACACCACAAACCTGTGTTTGAATGAGGTATTCAGGCATATTTCTGTCAAAATATGCCAGTGTTTTACTCAGGGCACAGAAACTCAAGCATTTCGGTATAAAATACAGTATTTTACACAGTTCATTTGGAGTTCAGAATAGTTTCTGCTCTTTTGTACTTTTCATGGGATAGACTCTGGAATTGCATTTCTCGGTTTGCTGTTAATACCCACATCTTGGGCTTAAGCGTTTGTTCTCTGCTTCATGCACATGTGTCGATCCCATTAATGCTAATGGAATCGAGTTAAAAACAGAGCGCTGAGGGAGAAAAAAGCACTGGCTAATCCTTTATAACCTCACAGTGAAGAAGAAAGTGCTTTGTAAACCACGAGAACCCAAAGATCAGGTGCAACAGTTGCCGCCTATTGTGCTCGGAGTTACGGGCTATTCCTCAGGTACGGCGAGGGCGGAAGGATAACCCACGAACTGTAAAAGCATGACGCTTCAATAACAGAAGCAAAACACGGTTCTATTTTCAACAATTGGCATTTTCACCTGACCCACAGACCTGATTCGACCCCCTTGGTGCCTTGTGGCGCGCGGAAAATCAGGATGAGCTCGGCAGTGCCCAGCCTGGTGATGAAAAGCCGACGGAAAGGTGCCACCCTCCCACGGTCCCCCTGTATTTTTTTTACACTTGTGTGCCCTGAGCAGCATGTTCCTGGCTCTTTGCTGGGGGTGCCTCCTTTGGACCGCACAGGTAAAGAAAAGGGAGGGTCAGCTCACGTAGGGATCTAATGCTGATCTTCAGTTGTCTTGATTTTTGTTTGTGGGGACCAACGCGGGCATGGGGAAAATCACAGAATAATAGAACAGTAGAATGATTTGGGCTGGAAGGGACCTTTAAAGGTCATCAGGGACATGTTTAACTGGATCAGGTTGCTCAGAGCCCCATTCAGCCTGACCTTGGATGTCTCCAGAGATGGAGCCTCCACCCCCTCTCTGGGCAACTGGTGCCAGAGTTTCACCACCCTCATTATAAAGAACTTCCTGATATCTAGTCTAAATCTATGCTGTTGCAGAAGCTATTCAAACCAACCCCAAACCTGAATAACTCTTGGGGTCAATATGTTCCCTTCCAGGGTTCCTTTCACAGCTATAGAAGGTACGAAGGGGTAACGTAGCCCCATATCCCAGGGCTGCACCATCCCACCTTGGCCTAAGGGGAGCAGGAAGGTCAAGTGCCATGAAGGGCAACCCCAGAAACATCCCATCTACCAATACTGCTCGCTGACATTACTTGCTGAAATGTGATCTGACTATAAAAAAACCCCCACGGCTTAAAACTTGCACTGAAACACTTTAAAGTATTCCCTATATACCATAAAAATAATTGATGGGGAGAGCCTCTGGCTGAATGCTATCCATCAATGCCAATATATGGGAGAATTAAAATTGACAGCATTAAAGCTCTATGATTGATTTATTCCTTTATAATCAATCTCTTCTGATTTGGTATCCAATGTAGGTCTTTCCTCAAATACGAAAGAAAGGAGTGGTTATAAGTGTAATAAACTATATATTCATTGCCTATAATAATTCCTCAGACATGGGACTACTCGTAAGCAGGCCAAAAATTAAGACATTCGTGTCTCTCATTGCTTATCAAATTATTACAAAATGTTATAGCTTTTGCTTTTGGAAAAAAAAAAAATTGTCAGAAAAATTCCCAACACACGTGAATAAACATTTTGAACTCCTGAAAAGAAGAAATTCAGTCCTGGATAAGAAATCCTGAAATTAAATCAGAGTTTGTGCATCTTTTCAAAAATTACAACATCAAATTGCAAGGGTGAAACAGGTGCATCAGCCTGCAACAAGACAAGATGTATCAATGAGTTCAGAAGGTATGAAATGATAGAAGTTTGGGAATAACAAGACTAAATGATATTGAACCAGGTAAGGAACGTTTTTAAAAGACACCACCTAACCTCAGTGGGCTGAAGGCAACGTTTCTCCACAGGTACCCCATGACTTTACGCCTGTCCTTGGCAAAACTGAATCTTAGGATCCAGCTGGCTGCGGCGACAGCAGGTATTTCTCAAGGATGATTACTAGCTACTGCTAAAAACACGTCACACAACGCTACAGACCAGGGACCTGGCTTGATGTTACAATTCCCAGACCATTTGCAGCATAACTTGAAACTACATGGAAAACTAATGCATTAACGTGCTCTAAGCATCAGTGGCGTGACCACAAGCAACTTCTCTGACAAGGTTTCGGAGATGCAAAAGACACTTTAATTCCCCGCCAGGCATCAGAGAGGAGAGCTGCAGCATGTGTGGGGCTGCCTGGGACGATGGAGTATCGGTCATGTGCCAAAAAAAAATTGCAATTACCTTTTACCACCAAGCTGCCCGTGCTGCTGGCCGTCCCAAAGTGGTTTGTGGCCACGCAGGTGTAGCTCCCCGCGTCGGATTTGGTGACGTTGACAATCCGGAGGCTCCCATCATCCAAAACAGTGATTCTGGAAAGGCAGTAGACACAAAAGTAGGTTTTTTTCATTGTTTTTGCTTTTTTTTTTTTTTTAAGTTGACAGAAAAACTCTTTCGAGCTCACATTAATTATCGATGGTTTGAACAACAGACAGTCCGTTGCCTGTTGCAGAGGGAGTTCAGCTGACAGAAGTCTCTCAGGACTCAATTCATAAATACCGAATGCATAATTTACATGAGTTTTCCATGTCTTTACTTGAGGGCAACTTTAATTTACACACCCGCAGCCTGTGTATGTTTTACACGCGTCTGTACTTGGAGACTCGGCGCTCACCATGACAACCCCCGCGACGGGGACACAGGCCACATCTAAAAAACCGCCACGCTCGCTACTTAACGATGTAAAAGCTTCTTCCCAACAGATGCAGCGAAGCAGGTGTTTCATTGCTGCTTTTTTTTCAAGAAGGCGATGGCTTTTCAAGCAAGGGCACCACGCTGCCAAGCTTCCCCTCCGCCCGCTCCACCTCTGCCTGCAGCGTAACTCAGCCCGGGGGCTTATCTGCAGTTGCACTTGTAGGTTTAAAAAAAAAAAATAAATATAATCTTATTTCATTCCTCATGCACGTATTCCCCATCAAAACAGCTTTGTTAACTGCTGAGGTGCCTGTCTCTCAGAGGGTGGGAGGCAGGTGGGGGATGGCATCTTAATTCCTGGGGCGATCCCCAGCCCCTGCTGCACTTCAGGCTTGCCTTGTTCTCGTAATTAGCTTTGTCTCCTGTTCCTTTTCCTTCTGCTCCGATCCTGCCCAGGAAATCCCATCAAAACACAAATGCCTTGTACCCTGTGGAGGCACAATCTAAGGAGGCTCCAGAAAAAACCCTTTCTCCCAGCCTAAGCTCACCTCTATTGGCAAAACACTTGGTTGCCAGCTCACTGTCACATCCTGCAGCAATCTGCTTTCTCCCCCTCTTCAGCCACTTTCAGCCCTGCACTGAAAAATCACATATTAATTCCTGCCTTCTCCTGCTCAATCATTTCCCAATTTAACTAATTTGAAGGAAGATGAAGAAGGCTTCCTGCACCCTTAACGCCAATCAAGCTCTGGATTGAGAAATTAGGAGGAAAGAAACGGAGTAAACACCACCTGCCCTGCTGCAGAAGCACGTGGATGGCGCTTCCCACCCGAGAAGGTTTTTAAGAACCAGACTGCGCGAATCGCCATGACGAGTCTTTTCTTGAAGCCATGGGGCAACAATGAGGTACCCAAATAAAGCACCAAGGTGGGAGCAGGCATGAACAAGCGCAGAGGACATCTGCCCGTGGCAGCTGCAGCCGCTGGGCTCAGCGCGCTCTCTGCCGAGACTCGGGAGATGTCGTGTAACCAAAAGGAGATGGCGTGGGTGCCTTCTGTCATGCAATGCTCTCTCGATGGGCCCACAGGTTGCTCAGTCCACATGCACAGACCTGCTTCAAAAAAACCCACCCAACCTGAGTTTGAGTGTCTTTGCAACAATGGCACCGAGCGAGGAGGAGGAAGATGGCGCAAGATGCTCCAAGAGCAGCCACCCGGCTCGCCTCCCCCTGCCTCATTCTCGCAGCAGCACGCCAACACGTGGGCTGGCAACAGGGGTTCTATTCTGCACACCAGCAGCAGCGATATTAATAGAAGCTTCTCAGCTGGCTTATAGGTCTCCAAATTGTTGCAGTCAGTAACATTCACTACCGTAATTTATTTTTGCAGGAGTCCAGCGCCATGCGTTTGCTCCTGTAGCAGTTGCTCCAGCTCAGTAATTGGAAGAGAGTGGAATATAGCTACTTGTCCCTTCTCCTCGCTGCGATGTTGGCACAAATCAATGCGCGTATTACATTAAACGTGCGCTGGAGCACAGGGCTTGTGACACTGGCCTCCAGTGCAGGAGCCTGGGCAGTGGCAGCACCAGGAGTTCCCAGGGAATTATTTACTGCTGTCATCAATTTCAGGTCTTGGGAAACAACAGTGCCTTTCTGAAAGCCGAAGGTGCCCTTGGCATGCATTAAAATTCAAATCAATATAAACGACAGAACAAGCTCAGCAATGTGCTCCAGCTCAAGGACCACCCAGCTCCGGCACTGCGCCTGCCAGGCTCAGCGTTCGCTCCCTCCGCACTTCTGCCATCTCAAGAAAACCAGGAAAAAGTGATGATTTAGACTATTTCTGCATAGTTGAGATTTTATTTTTCTTTATGCTTCATTTTTAGCCATATGGTTGAAACCTATTTACTGGATAATCTCTTCCATAGATCATTTTAATTGTATCTGCAGATGAAGCCAGCTTTAATTTCAAATTCTAATGCCTTTTCTGCCTCTGCCTTTCTCATACTATTGGTTTCCTTCTAAGTTGTCTTTATTCTAGGTGTAAAAATTCCATGGAGTGGATTGCTCTAGAGAGAACCTTTGGATGAGGACAGTCAATCCACCATCAGCTTTGACACATCTTAGGGAGCTAACGCTGCCTTTCTTTCTTTCCTTTTCTAAGCTGAGCCACAATTTGAGCACACAGACACCCTTTAACCCTGGTACCACGCTGCAAAGAGTTCTGATGGGACTTGCACCGAGTTATCCAAACCCCTTCCCCAAAGACTTTCCGCACACATTTAATTCTCATCTGGTAACTAAGTAATTCACCACAGACTCCTGCTAACGACCAGCATTAAAACCAACAAATAATTGTGTGAGTTAACCGAATTTTTCTTAAATAAATCAGACCATTAAAACCTTCCCGTGACTCATTTATTAGGAGGCCTTATGGTTATGGGGCTCTTTTTGCTGAAGGTGCTTTTCTACATGTAATGTTTTGTCCTCTAATTTGCAATCAATGTGTTCGAAGCTAACAAGTAATTATTTTAACACTTTGAGATTTGTCGCAGTTAGTCGAGAAGGTAGGAAGGCCTTTCCCTGATTTTGCTAATTCACAAATTTTCCGTGCAGACCCATCTGCATTAAAGGAGAGGAGAGGCTCGTTTCAGGCCACTGAGGGTTCTCAAACTGCTAATTGGATTCAAAGCGAACAGCCCTTCATCAGTCACTTCGAGCAGTTGGGTTGAACAAGTTCTTTCAAGACAAAAAGTTCAAATTAAATGAAGCGCTGCTCGGGATGCTTTCTTCCTCTTCTGAAATACACCCCCAAAATGTTTTCCAACAAGACGTCAAGGAAGACGATAAAATAAACCCCATTTCCAACAAACAGGTGCATTACTTCAGAGCAACGCGCTGGTTGTTGAGTATGCACATCTGCAAACCGCTACAAACTCAAAAAAGAAGCTACTGACTTGCTACCGAGTGTCCTGGGTTCCCTGACACTACCAACTAGAACAGTGGTAACAACAATTTGAAATATAAATCTCGTCTTGCACAGGTTAATGCAACTGGTCTACTGATAACTTGGCTCATGGACACTGCTAGTATACGAGAAAGAGCAAAGAAGATAAAAATATCCATTTGCAAACAAAAGATGATATAAGATAGATGACCTTTCTTTATATAAGGATGTTAAACTATTTTAAACATAGCAGTTATGAGAAAGGATCTGTTGGGCTGTGTCGTCAGCTGGAGATTTCAGGTCCACAGAGAGCAGAGACACGTTGGAAATTAGGAGATAAAAGGATTGTTTGTTCCCTAAACCGAAGCTTTGGGCTCTATCCCAGAAAGAGCTGACCTTGTCAGTGTTTTGATCAAAACTCTTCTGGGGACAAAGGACCTTTAAAAATGCTGAAAACACTCCTCCCTAGCCTTCCTTGCCCTTTTTTTATTTTTTGCCATTGCAGCAGCAAATGTAAAAAGCTGCGAGCTGAACACTTTGCATCACCCTAAAGACGACTCTTCCAAACCCGACAGGCACACGGTGTCCACAGCAGCAACTTAAGGTGTTTGTTAGGCTGGCGTGAACCTTGAGAAGTAGAAGGAGAAAGACGAGTCATTATGGATGACAAACATGAAAGCGTTTGCTACGGTCACACGGGGCTCCGCTATTCAAAGACACCCAAGGAAGGACCCACCTCGGCAGGACAGCCCCATCAGCACGGCCAGTTGCCTGGATCAACAGAGCAACACTGTCCTGCCCAGTGTCTCCAGCAGCAGCTGGAGATGGATGGAAGACGTGAGGCAGACCTGGAGCAGCATGAGGCAAAAATAGCAGTGCATAATCATTTTGGCCTGATCTATTAGCGCTTATTTTGCAGCTCGTGATACATCTGGCGTACCGTCAGCAGGTCGAGCACAGCAGCACTGATTTCTGTGGCTCACTGCAGCACTCCCCACCGCTGGGCAGGATTCCCAGGAGCAGATAAATATTTCTCAGTGAGTAACATATGCATTTAGAGATAGAGTACGTCCCGTTGAGATCAGTAACAGTTTTATCACCGACTGTGAAAGAGAGATCAAGCCCTTATTTGGAATGTAAACGATGACTGAAAACTGCAAAACTCCCAGAGCACATCGTAAAACTGAGTGTCAGTAATTGCCTCCATCCCAGCTCCAAGGAAATCTGACCTTTGGGTGTTCGCCTCCATCACATGCCTCCACCAACGACCTCGGGTCTGCCACCACGCTTTGAGAGAATGTTTGCCTAAAAATCCCAGACTTACAATATCTACCGCAACACCTTGCTCTGTTATTTAATTAAAAGAAAATCTATGAGGGCCCAGGAACCAAAAACTGCAGAGCCAGGGGTTGTTCAACCTCACCCACACCTTGTAGCCACCCGGTGGAAGCCCGTGCAGAGGTGAGCAGCAGGTCTGCGTGCTAACCTTTCCGTCGGGAATTATCTTCTAACTCACAAAGTCCACACATCGCTGAGGGAAGATCTGCAGCAGACAGATGATACCGCAGGTATCCCTCAATACATCCTTCTCAGCTTGTCCTCCATTTATTCTGCTCAGCAGATGGGAACATGTGGAATATGAATGGGCTGCAAACGCAGGGCATATTGCAGGTTGCACAGGCAGCACAAGTTTCTTTGGACTAAAGTGCTCATAATTATGAAGTGACTTTTTCTTCTATTCCCCCCCCCCCCCTTCCCCCCCAAAATGGTTTTATTAGCACTGCTGAAACAGAATAAGGTATGTTCCGTATCTAATAATTTCAGCTTTTTAATTTACAGAATACAAGTGTAACTACACTTGGTTTCACTGTTGATTAAACACAGGCATCTGAAATATTTCATGCTTAGCCAAGTGAGCATTTTAATTTTTTTTTTTTTCTCTCCAGGAAACAATGCTTAGGAAGTTCAATCCTTTTTTCTGTTACACTGAGAAAAGATGTCTTAGAGCAAGCATTTAAATGAATGTCAGCTGGAAGAAACACACACTGAGTGCAATTTGAGATAAAACTACCATTGATCCCTTCATGTACAGCCTTTGTGGCAGTGGTTGACGTGGCTATTGAAAAGAGACTGTGGTGTCAGAGTTCTTCTAAGAGATAATCCGTCTTCTGAGAGAGGATTTAGGTTAAATGTACCTGTGAAAAACAGTGCATTTCAGCCAACATGATGAATGGCCTATTGTCCATCCTCCGGAGCCTTTCTTGGGCTGGGGGAGGTGGAAGCTGAGGAAGAAAGCAAAAAGCATCAGCCAGACCAGACTGCAATCTCAGCGGTGTATTTGCTCAGCCTTTTCCCATAGTTGACAGGCAAGACTATCTACAGCAATTTTTAGCCTAAAAGCAACTTTGCTTCATGCCACAACTCTACTGCAAGTGTAAGTGATTCCGGGCAATTGCATTATTTATCAAATTATTTCTATTTCTACTGCGTGTCTTTGTAGTTTATTACCTTTTTAATAACGCTTCCCATGCAATGAGGCAGAGACTGAGATTATTAAAATGATCTCATAAAAGCAGTCTCGGCCATTAGGCCATTGCAGGAAAACACAGTGAATTTAGAAATACTCACCGGTTTGCCCAAGAGGGAGGATTTACCGCTCAGAGCAGAGCCCTCTCCGAAATCAAGGACACAACTCACGGGTACCTGCTCATCACTTGAAGAATGAGCTGGTTCGGAGTACGGTCCACAGCTAATAATTTCTGCGGCCCTGGGCTGCTGTCTTCATGCGTGACTACAACCTTTACGTTGCCTAAATAAATAACAGTAAGGTCGGAGCTTTCTGCTTCGTGACATCAATCCCCACTGAAGTGCATGCTGAGGGCAAAGCCAGCTCCTTGGGGTTCGCTCAATGCCCTCGACGGTTGCTGGCGCGCAGGGAGGAGAAGGCGAGGACAGAGCTCGTGTCCTCTTACCTCAGATGTTTCTGAAAACGGGTGCAAAAGGGGCGGTGTCCACATCGTCACCAAGGTGGGACATCCACACATCTACGGTCGGGACAGCAACACGAGCAAGGACGGGACTACTTGGGTCTCTAAGAGCCATGAGGGTAATTCCAAGCGAAAAGCTCTGTTGGATTGGCATTATGTCCGATCATCCCTTTAAACTCACAACTAATGTGGACAACCATGCTGCACAGGCAGCTCCCGACACTTTTCAAACTTCTTGTCCTGTTAGTTTTGATTTAGATAACCACCTACAGCTGCTTCAGTATTTATTTGTCTATAACTACTTGTCTTTTCATGGTTCACAGAAAAGCCTGAGCTAATTTAGAGCCTCAGTCAAAGCCCATTTAATTTAGTGCATGTCTCTCACTTGGTGAAAGCAGGCATTAGATAAGGCCTTCCTTATCCATGACAACTGGCAGGTCTCTTAACAGCAAACTCCCTATAATTAATTTTCAGGTAAGAACTATATTTGCTCAAAATAAACCGAGGTAAAATCTTGTCACATTTTCTTCAGCAGAACATTTCCCACAAGCTTTGCTGGAGATACATTTTAAATGGAGCTAAGGAGCCTGAGGATGAAGTGTTCAAACTCCTGAGGTTGTGTATAGCATGGCTACGTGGGACTGCTTCTCCAGCTGAAAAATATATTTATTTGGTCCAAGAAAAAATACTGGCTGGAGAAGACACGGAAGAACATCACCTTTGCACCATTTTTCTAGTATATCTGGGTCACAAAGGACACCAGGAGGTTGACTGCTAAATTCTGGCAACTGTGACTTAGCCAGAAGTGTGTGCTATCCAGAATTTGGGTTCATTTGGTATTTTCTGCATTCTGGGACCACAATAGCAAAGCACAAAAAATTAAAATGAATCTTTCAAAAGATCGATCTTCCTAGGTAACAGCTGCTCTTACCTTGCTGCATTGACAAATACAGAGCACTACACTTGTGTTTCTTACCTAATTCTCAATAACTGATCTCCTAGAGAACATTAAGAACACTTCTTCCAGCAATGTGAAGTGCTGCGTGTAAGCGTGGTTTCACTTCAGGCTTTTCATTTACAGGCTTGCTAAGTATGAAGAATTAAAGGTGAGGAGAGTATAAACTGCAATTCTTTCAGATTATTGTAAAATCCTGTAAGTGTGATTCTATATAGAGGAAAAAAATCGAATGTAACTTTCTATAACAAACATTTTTGAGATAATAGTAGGGGCCCCCTTGGCAACACCAAACAACAGCTCCACTGAATTTAATATCAGCTTAAACCACTCCTGGATCTGGCATCCTAAGTTCTCCCATAATTTGCTTTTTCAACAAACTGTTTATCTGCGATGATAGCGCAGTCCAAGTAAATACTACTGCATCCAGCCTGTATTAGTATCTATAAACACAAAAGCTGTATTTTGTCACCATCCTCCCTTTTGCCCGTAGATTTTTAAGACAAGTCTGGAAGTGAGAAAACCTCGTGTCGAAGGAGCGAGGCGGCAGGAGGGAAAGAAGGGAGCATTTACAGCTATTAGAGACTTCACGTAAATTGTTTAAAGATGCCTAGAGTCATAATTCAAATACAAAAAATATCCCTAGGTTATCTGAGAAGAACAGTTCTCTACAAAATGTCTTTCTTAAGGGATGCTGATAACGGGAAGAAACAAATGAAAACCAGACACAAACACTGCTGGGGACCCTGAAGGAAATGAGTAGGCTGCAGCGAATTGCAAATAATAGAAACCTTTTGCCTTCTCTCCCTTACCACTGTTTTTTTCTCTATGTGCCAAATTAAAATAAATACAGTAACAAAGACCCATGTCATGAAAATAAATATTTGAGGAAGCAGATTCGGGTAAAGTGGAGGAAAGCTTGTGCTTACAGCTTTCATTCCCGAGGCACGAGGCAATGATTTGAGTTACACAGGAAGATTCCGCAAGCCTAGAAGGGTCCCTGGGTGCAAAGAGACCATTTCTCCATTGATTTTTGGTGGGAAATGAAGACCATCCCCCAGGGGAAACTGCCCTTTTGACACAGCTCTTCAACTTCCCAGTTTATTCCTACAGACTAGGTCAGCCGTTTGCCACAAAACACGAAGGACGGGGATGCTCCGCACCCGCAGCCCCAAGACTTCTCCCCCTCTGGTGGTGGAAGGACAAAACACGCTTGCAAACCACCACCTGAAAGGCTAAAACATCCCTTTCTGCACAATTACCCGCCCGGAGACACACTGCTCCCCACAAAGCCTTTTCTCGACTCAGAAGCGAGGTGAATCTTGCGTGGAGAGCAGCAGGTGCCGCGAAACCACTGCTGCCTTCACAGCCTGTCTAATGTGCGGTGAAATATTTGCTGTGCTCGTTCTTCCAGGGCAGTGACTCCAGCCACAGGCACGGAGCTGAAGTGACATCTCGCAGTCTAGGAAGAGGGAATCCAAGGAATCAAATCTGGAAGCGTCGCCTCCAGCCACCTTCGCCAACAACCCCTTCATTGCCAAGGAAGAGCCACCACCCTCCACCTACAACAAACTCTTTGGAGGTGTGGAGAACATGAGCATTAAAGGGAACTCCACTGAAGCTCATGAAAATTACTCTCTTATGAGGAAAAAAAAAAAAAAATTCGTGCGAGATTTTCTGCGCATCAGCTGCTGACACAAGCCATTTCTGGAGGCATTGGTGAGATTAGAGCAGAAGCAGTAAACGCATTCTCAGCTTATTTGTTCCAGCTGATACCACCCGAATAGAAGCCCAAAGGCATAGCCTTTCAAAGATAACATGCCTTTTCCTCTAGTTTCAACAAAAAATGCCCACAGTACAAAGATAAATTGCCCACTCCACTTGTAATTGACATTAACATAGATCTGCAAGATCCAAAGACACATTTACATCTTTTAAAAATGATGTTTAAATAATCACTAAAAATATCACCAGGTCTGGCAGGTTGTCTGAAAAGTTCATTAGCAACCGCAGAAATACAATTACTTTCTTGAAGTGCGGCTCTGACTGTAAAATCACTAACACGCTGCTCTTAATCATTAAAATATCCAAGAGAAGAAGAATATTTTCCTTCAGGATGCTACAAGACTTCCTAAAACCATTATTACTATTTTCTTCAACTGGAGGACAAGCGTGAACTGTGCATCAATTTCAAATTGCATTTGGAAGACTGATTCCAGGCGTTTATTTTTAAAAGCGCTGGCTGCGGCGCGTGCTCACGACGGAGAGAAACCGGCCTCGCTGCTGGGAGCCAGATCCTGCTGCCTCCGACACAACAGCACCGTGGGGAGGAACTCGCTCTTTCCTAGGGCGTCTTTAGAGAGAGGGAGATGTAATTTGTCGCCATATGCACGGTACCGAGAGATGGAGTTAATAATCGTAAAGATGAGACACCTCAAGCAGGAAAAGCAGCAGCTGTTTATCAGCACACAGGGACTGTTTCTGCTAAGGACGTGTAAACACGGGACACGTCTCACTGCGCTCTGGAGGTCTGACGCCTCTGAGATGGGGCTCTCTGGATACTTCAGCCTCTCCTCTACTTTCAAAATGAATACACAAACCCCAGGGGGAAAGCCCGTTGATTCCTTGGGTCACAGAAGCACCACCAGTTTGGCCAGACAACAGCTGGGCTGCGGTGGCAAGCTCATTCCAGCACCAGCAGAGATAGAAATGATGTCCTACATGGGTGTCACTGAACACTACAAGGGACATCAGGCTGAAAAGGATCTGTGGGGAAAGCAGGAACGGAATGCTGATGTTACAGGAGACCGCGTCAAGGTGCGAGCGAGAGCCTCATTTCTGGCACTCCAGCTGAACCTTGGGATTGCATTCACTGGCAGCCCGGAGCTTCGACAACAGTTTGTGGCTGGTTACAGGGAACAATTCCCCAGCTCTACGGGAGTGGATAAACGAACCTGCAAATTTTAGGGATCTGCCTGATTACTTCACATGTACAAAATAAAACGGCGCTGGACCTGGGTTCCTGAGAAGTCTCTAACCCTTCTCCGATTACCTTTTGCTAGAGACATTTGCTCAACAACAGAGGGAGAAGACAAAGCGAGAGTGAGCATGAGTGGCTGACTTACTGCCAGTGCTGGAGAAAGGTTCGATCACCAGAGAGCTGCTAAAGTGAAACAGATAGACGGCGGAGCTTTGTGGCGAGACCATTTGGAGGGTTATGCATACAAGCATGCGATAGATGTCTCAAACTATAAAAGCAACAAGTTTTACTATCTTTGCCAGATACGCACAGAGAAAGGAAAACAGGTCCACGTAACTATCCTTCAGAAGCAAGGAGAAGTTTGTGACCGCTCCTAACAAGAACTATGGCAAACCTGACTGGTTTTCACCATGGGTTTCAGGTTGCACAAATCAGCACATTTCACTGTTGGCACACACTAAACTACAAGTGTTCGGCGTTGAGTTGACAGACTCACAGCCACGACAAGCTTGTTGTAAAAAATACCGCGATCTTCCAGCACAACACAACTGGAAAACAAACAGCCCACAAATATGAGGCCATGAAGCCTAGGGCCACTGTTTTCCAAGACCTCTGACCATTGAATCAACTGGTTTCTTGCTTCATTTTAGCTCTTTCTTTGCAGAAAATTGGTTAAAGTTGACATGCCAGTTATTTCTGATGTTCCAATGAAGTAGAGCCATCTTCCGCCATTGTCTTTGAAACCCAAGATGAATGCTGCGTTGTCGATTCAAACTTCAAAAAGCTATTTGCAGGGTGTCATTTTTCATTTTGCCTAGGCAGGACGTAATGAAAACCCGACAAGTTATTGATGCTTTGGTTACCTGTCTGCCTTAAAGAAATGGCACAGGTGCTTTATTTTTTTTTAAAAAAAAAAAGACAACACAATTAATGCAAAACAATGACAGGAAGCATCCCTTGAGGTTTTCTTTTCTGCTGAAGTGTCACTAGACTGCGTGTCCAAAAGCCACTGCTGGCAATTCATCTCTCAAGTAATCAGTATAAAAATATTACCATGGTTTGTACCCTGGCACCAGACAGGGAAAGATGTGCTGTCTGTTCTATTGCCATTTTCTTTCTGGCTGTTTAAAGTAATTAACCACTAATTAGTAAGTTTGAGGCAACAAATAAAAAAATTGGAATTCATACAACTTTTAAACTCAAGATACACTGAAAGAGTAGGATAAAAACCTTTCTTTTCTTGTTTGATTTCCCATTTTTTTCCTTCTCAAAATGACATAGCATCAAAGTGTGTATGTTATAATTCCTGTTCCAAAAATAATACCCAGGTGAGGTAAACCAACAGCCCCATTGAGGAGGTCCTTAGGATGTGAACCCTTGAGAAAACCACAGTTCTAAGGTGTAGAAGACACCAAAAAAAAAGTAAATGAGGTGAGAGCTTTCTGCTTCTCCTTTGTTCACAATCACTTCAGCTCCTGGGAGCAGAAACTGCTCCTTCGGGCTTTACCCCGTGACTCCCACTGACTTCGTGCCAAGGCGGGCACCGAGAACACGATGCTCAGAGGGCAGGACTTGGATATGAGTTGCCCCTGGGGAGATTCTGATCGGACTGCAGAGGAAAATGTTTCCCCATGAGAGCAATTAGACATTGGAATAGTCTTCCGAGGGAAGTGGTGGATTTCTCAACTCCAGACAGCTTTAAGGCTCAGCTGGACAGGGCGCTGGGCCATCTCCTTTAAACTGTGTTTCTTTACCTTGAAGGGTTGGACTAGATGATCCCTGAGGTCCCTTCCAACGGGGATTCTACGCCTTCAGCTTCCTCGTCGAAGCAGCTGGCAGCGCCCGTGTCCGGTGGTGTTCCTCTTTACGAACAAATTAACATTCACTGCCCATATTAATCAGCCTGAGGCACAGCTGTGCATTAACATATCCAAGAGGCTTTTCAGCTACAGCTGCCTGGGCTCCTACAGCCCCAAGCACGGGGCTCCTCGCCTTCCCGGTGGGCCCCGAGCAGCAGATCACATCTGACGACGACGAGGGGATTTTGAGGCGGCTCTGTTTGGGTTTTGGTTTCTGGATGGGTACAAGGCTCCGAATCCTCATCAGGCTCCCAGTCCTCCTCTCCAGTCTCAAAAATGCTCATCGTCTTTGCAGAAGTTACAAAGGCACCAGGACTTCTAAAACTGAACTTGACCTTCAGCTCTG
Organism: Apaloderma vittatum; assembly: GCF_000703405.1. NCBI lineage: Eukaryota > Metazoa > Chordata > Aves > Trogoniformes > Trogonidae > Apaloderma > Apaloderma vittatum. Next base: position 28,324 of record NW_009715390.1, on the reverse strand, counting down.
ACTGCAGGTTACGGTGGAGGGTGGTAATGAAATACCTGCAAAAATCTGGACTTAAATTACTTTAAACCCTGAAGCACACAAACCACTTCCAGAAACAAATCGTGAGCCCTTTCTGGATGCGTGGGTCTCTCTCCTGAATGTGACTGGACAAGGTCCAAGCTCACCGGGCACTCTTTACACTTCCAAATGCTGCCATGACCAAATTCAATGGGTAAACGCTGCTATGATGCGCTGCATTTCTGCACTTTCGTTGCACTAGGTTTTCAGCTGGTAAAAAAAATAAACCAAAAAAATCTTCCTGCTCCAAGCAGCCTGGCTTTGTGTGTGTGCAAGAGTGTGCTCATGTATCACAGAGCTTGTCAAGACTGCAAGATAATGGGACCTACTGGGAAAATTTCCACGGAGATAGTGAGTGTGCCTCGAGTATCTAGGTCAGATCCTGCTCTAATAAAGTGCACTATGAGGGTCCCTTTATACAGAAACTTGTTTAATTAAGATAACAGATGTTGCTATTACACAAGCCCTAGCGAGTGGCTGTTTAATTGGACACTTTCATATTCTTTGCTACCAGCACAGAACATAATTTGTTTTTTTATGAATTTCCTTCCTTACAATTAAGCTGTATAAACAATGCATGCACGGTCCTAGAAAAGAAACAGCTCTAATGACGTAAGGGCTTTATATGAAGAAAAATGGGAGAAGAATAATTTCTTTTGTGCTTTAAAAGCACAATTATTTTTCTGTCCTGGACTGAGCACACATCTGGTAGCAGGTCTCCAATGGCTTTACGAGAACCTTAGGAATGAAGATCACCATGTACATATTTTAAACATTCACTGTTTCAAGGGAACACATACTAGATTTTATTACCATTACTGCATGAAAATTGAAGTCATTTCTGTAAGCCAAAACCAAGCACATGAGAAAAGACTTGCAAGGATGCAAATCTTGCGTTACAAACTAGCACTTAACAACCCCTTCCAACACTGCGCAGGCAAATCACCCCATGCCAAAAGCAAAATATAGACCAATTCCAAAATATTGACCAATTTCCATGAGAAATTTCCCTAAGATTCTCTAATAAAACAGCCTTTGGTGGTAAGTCATTAAAAGACAGCTGAATTTGCACTGCCCGGTGACAAAATGCCCCAGTTTGGGGATGCAGATCAGAGGTGCTGCACCTATGTGGCAGCACATCTGACGGGGAGAAACTTTGTTTTTTTCCTGAGCTGCACATGGAAATCAAGGGAGATTCAATTATTTCAGAACAAACTGCTTTAAATTAACTGCTGAATTAGCCTGTTTCAATTATTGTTAGAATGCTCACTGATCTAGAGTTCAAAGAGAATTCCGGTCCCATTGCAGGACGTTCCTCCACCAGTTTGGAGCGTGGGAGCAGCTGTGACAGAGGCTTATTTTAATTTCAGCTGGCAGCGCTCTGGGTCACTCCAGGATTTGTCTCTAATCACGTACAGCCTGATTCTCCCTCCTGCACCCAGCAACTCTGAACGAATGAGCCAGCGACTTCTGCTTTCCACCACTCCGAGGATGAGCCACTCGCCCTTGCGTCCGAGCGCAGTTCTTCCTGGGAACCACAATTATGAATAAATTGAAAGGTTTTGGTGATAAGACCACCTGGAAACAAAGGTTTTAAAGCACTAGCCTCAGTGACAAAGTTTTCTAATGTTGCTGCTTTAGATGTAATTGAATTATTATGAAAGGATTAAGAAAATCCTGTGAGAACGATCTGACTGCCACGACTTCTCCTCCTACCAATGGAAATATATACACCATCATGCCGGGAAATAATTGTCACAAATAAAGGTAGTGCAGACTGAAGGATGCTTGACTTTACTAGTTCAAGAGTTTAAGGAAATTTCTCCATTAAGGACTTGTTTTCACTTACTTCAGTGTTACACAAGGCCTATCAATTAACAAAAGTCTTTCCAAACTTTCGGGTAACTATGGATTTCTGTTTCATAGTGGTAAATCTCACACAAAATTTCCCTCTACCTCTGCAGCTCCCACGGATGGGAATGACTGACTGGTTTCCAAGGTAGCTTTGGAGCAAAGTATTGGCGCAGTTTGAATCATCTGCCTTTCATGTGGTGTAAAAATTGCAGAAGGGCATGTCTCTATATAATGCCTGTAGGATGCCTATATCCTATGTGTGTGATGCCATAGACGCTAGGTATTCTGCATCTAAAAACTCACTTGACGTTGACCACGTTATTTCATAAAATTAGAGGGATGAAGACACAAGATTATATCACCAAAGTGACACAGAGACTTATAGAAAAACCATAAATCCTGGCTCTACAGTCTGCGCACTCCTCACTCGAGGAGCTTTTCCCTGGTTTTGGGCGCCAGCGCTCTGGGGGTAGCTGGGCACTAACACCCTCTACCTCACCGGCTGAAATCCAGCATCGTGTACGAGCGCTGCTGATGAAGCAAATGGTAAGTGAAAAACATCCTGAACGTGATTTTTTCTCTCTAAGGAACAATCTGACACGTCCCAAAGACATCACAGATTTGCAAAGATCAGACGTCACCACTTCCACCCTGTGCTCCCAGTGCTTGTTGGCTCCTGGGATGACTTCCGACCAGTTGCAGATGTCGACAACGGCCTCAAGCTTCCAGCTGATACGTGTCAGAGTGCGTATGGAAAAGGTCAACTGACTTCTGCCTGAGGAGCGTGCTGGGGCGAGCAGCTCCTAAACACTGCTGCCGTACTGGTGTCTCGCCGATGACGCATCCTGCACTTTCAGGTCTCTTCCAACCCAAACCATTCTGTGACTCTATGACAGAAAACGATCTCTGTGTCTTTACCCATCCAGAACTGGTCTTTGTTTCCAAGCAGCATTTGCAATGTATCTATATCTGTGCTATAGCTGTTTCTATATAAAATTTACGTTCTGGAGCCAGGCTACTTACATTATTTTGGCTCAGTTAGGCCTCCAAGGCAGGATTTCCATTATTATGGAGATGAACTGCCTTTAATGACTGCAATAATACAATTGTACCCCAGGGCAGAATTTCTAATAACACAATTGCACAGTTCTCAGCCACCAGTAAGAGATACCTTCAGGGCATGTTACTCATTAGGGGTGCAGAACACACTACCTTAGCCTCCAGAGAAGAATATGAAACCTAAAACAATAATATTCTTTTTTCCCATGGTAGTCTCTGGACAAACACTGAACATCACACTTAATGTTCCCTCCTGAGCTGCAGCAGCATCCAGAGCAAGAGTCTCAGCAGCAAAATGTGATGGAGAACTACTTCTGGCTCCAGTAAGGAGTCCCAAACATTACACTCCATCTGAAAAGTCACACAAGCCCCAGGAGAAACGCTCAGGTGATTGCCATGGTAGCCGTCAGGCTGTGCATCAGAATTCAAAGCAAGGAGTGACACACTAACGTTGCTTTTACCTCCACCTGGAATTGGAAGGACCATCTATATTGATTAACCTTCACACGATCAAGTTCAGTTTAGAGAAACATCCAGATGTTCAGGTGCCTCTGAAACCCAAAGGACTCTCTAACATCAGTTTAACCAGAAATTTCATTTAAGTTTCTTCTCCCACGCCTGTCTAAAAGTTCTGCTCTCTGTCCTAGATGAAGAGATTTCAGCAACAGCTTTTCTTGGCATCTTTCTTCCTATATTTCAACAGATCTTTTCAACAGCCAAGCAAGTTCTTGTTTGAAGCCCACACGTAAGTGTGGGTGTAAGGGAGGTACTAGGACTAGGCTCCAGTCAATGCTGCTGTCCCTTGGGATGGCAGAAAGAAAGTTTCAGCAGCTGAAGAAACCAAAGCGACATTAAGCAGAGAACCAGGCACCTGGCCTCTCCTCCCCATGAAGTCAGACAGAGCTGATGAACAATGCCACGAGCCTACAAAACAATATAATTTCTGCAGGTACAGACAGCAAGGACGGCGCGGCTAATGAAGGCGATGGCGAGGATTCAACACCCTCGTCCCCACGGGAGACACAACAAACTGCGCAGAAGGACTAAACCGGCCCTACTGCCAAGTCAACGGAGCGGTGTTCATTAAGACATTTTTGCCAGATAGGCCCCTCCGGACGATCTGGCTGGTGGAAAAACCCTTGGGCTGAAGCAGCGGAAAATTTCACACCTGCTTGGGCACATTTCACGTCTGGTTTGCCATCCAGGGCTCAGTGCCCGGGTGGGAGGTTCCTGGCTCTGGCACGGAGTGAGAAGGAGGCGGCAGCGAGCCCGCCACTGCCTTGGGCACCGACACCTCAGCCTGGCTGCTGTCGGTGTTGGAGCTCAACACCGGTCAGGGAAATGTTGTAGGAACAGCCTTACACCACTGACACAGACATGTCACAGGTGGGAACTCCCTCACGTCTACCATGGAGTGACCTTAGGTGACAGAGTCTCACTGAGGGGGAATAATAGTGTCCCCTTTTCCCAGCTGCCTTTTGCAAAGCTTTGAAGAAGCCTGCTCTCTTCCTCTACTAACCTTCGCAGAAACCAGCTGAGACATCTACTGCCAGCTCAAGTAACCAGCTCAACAGTTATTTGGAAGGAAACATGCCGGCAACTGGAGCTACCACCTCCGATTGTGGTACCAGTGCATGAGTCACGTTCCCTTGGGAAATCAGGATCCAGGGATTTCTGCTGTATTACAGCATCCAACCTTTAGGCAAGTTTGCAGGTGAGAGAGTAGTGCTAAAAAACCCCACAAAATCACTTTGCTTTCAGCATTGCTTTCAGCAGTGACCGAGCAAGAAACACATTGATCATTCCTTTTGCTTTTTTTTCCCTCTTTTTTCCTTTTTCCTTTCCTTCCTTCTCCTTCTCCTCTGTCCTTCTCCTTCTTCCGTCTCCTCTCCCTCTCCCCTTTCCCTTTTCCCTGTCCCTGCTCAAATAAAAGAACGCTTCCTCTCTCACTGACTCCTCAGCTAAAATAAGGAGAAAGAACCGTGCCCTGCCCAGAGCAGTATCAGAGAAATCAGCACATTTCAGCCATACGTTGTGACAGTGAGGACGGGGAGACGGATGGGACCTCATGGGGCTGACACTCCAAAACTTCCAGGATTTAATGCTTCCCATTCTTTTACACAATCTTCACTTGAAGACCAAGTTAGTTTTAAAAATCGATATACCTTGATCTATTTTAACGGTGACCTCGCACTGCTTTGTACCCCGGCTGCTAGAGGAAGCTCTGAGTAATTGATCACCCACCTCTTTTTATCCTAAGAGGTGAAGTCTAACGGTCTATAGACAATAGCTCTGTAAAGACCAGATAACAGGAGCTAAATAAGTGAGAAATGGGCTGTTCATTATTTTACTCACCCGGCTCTAAATGAACTATAGTTTTTCACATCCTCCTATACATCTCCATAGTGTACACTACAGGGCAGGCAGGTTCAATGGAGCAAGACTAGATTTCCCAGGACAAAAGAACAGCTCTAACAGGGTACAACTTTAAAAAATAACAATTTCTTGTGATTTCTTGGATTCTTTGATCTTTACTAATAGGATAGATTTTTTTCCCATCAATACTAGTGGCGCATCATAATTTTGGAAGACTGTCAACTCCAGCCTTCCGGGTCCTGCTCTCAGGACAGGTAACACAACCAGACCTGTACGCAGTCAACAAGAAATCACTGCAAAAGTAGGCTCCTATCTCCTACTAAAGCTCTCCTGAATTTAAAAAAAGAAAAAAAAAGAAAAAGAAAAAAACCCCCTACTTGGCCGGCCTGAAAAAGCTGTCTCCAAGCCAGGCGTTAGGACTGCCAAATTAATTACTGACCCCAAATAATTCCTGTTTGTGGGACATTGAGTAATGTACCAGAGCAGTGTAATTTGCAGTGGAGGGTTTTATCTCCTGAGAGATTTTTTGAAAAACAATGGCTATTGCGAGCAAAGCAGAGGGAAAATATTTGCTTTTTTAGAATGTATCTTTATCAGCTCCTTGGCAGGGATGCTTTAATAGTACACAGAGACTTGGATGAACACAATGAGAATAGAAACCTCACCCCAAGCTCTTTGAGACTGAACACTAGCTGTTTTCACATGTATTTGCAAGTCAATTTTGGGAGGTTATTAATGACAAATTTAGCTTTCATTGCTGAAAGCCCCTGGGTTGCAGCAAGGCAGTGAAAGAAGTGGTTACTTTAAGATATTACCTCTCATTTTCTCTTAGGATGTCTTTTCCTTTCTTCCAAGAATAAGTAGGTCTGGGGGAAGCTTTCGGCTTACACTCAATGATTACTTCGCCACCCACTTTAACGAGAGTTAACTTTTTCAAGAGCGTTTTGGAAAAGTCTGGGCCGACGGCTGAAAGAAAAAACAAAACCAAACACAACACACAAAACCAACAGGTCAGAATTCCCTTTGGAAAAAACCCAGAAGCCAGGCTGTTTTGAACACAACGCTATTCCAGAGCTGTTTCTCACCTGCAATCCCTAAACGATCTGACTTTACGAACCCCGTACGGAGGGGGCAAGCAGACACCTGAGTGCTTCAGCTCTTTATGTGTTTAGAAAAGCAGGTTCAGCTACAAAGCTCAGCAGCCAGTTGCCTCGGCAGGCAGCAGAAACCCAGCGTCAAGCACACCTTACTCGGGGCAGCATCCCTAAGAACCACGCGCACACAAACTGTATAATGCAATTTCTTGGTTTGTGCCGTAACGGCACGATCATCACTTTAGAAACGTTGCTGTGTGCAGAGCAACAGCACGCAGCAAAACTGCCACAAAATCAGAACCCATATAATGAGCCAGAAATGTTAATCCTTCCAGAAAAGTTGACATTTTTATGCTTTGCACTCGTAACTGTTGGATTAACGGGGTCTTTTATTTTAATGCTGTAAAGGTGGGAGACCTTGAGGCTGCCAGGTCCTGAACCAAGTCAAACAAGGCACCAGGGTACAAAGGTCCTCTTGAATCAGCTTTTTTTTTTTTTAAGTCCCTCCGGGGCACACTCTTCTATTTTGTGAAAAACAGTCAGATGTTCATTGAAGCAACCACCAAAGCCCTGCAGACAGTCTGCAGCCTGGCAGTAAGGCAGAGCAGGGAGGGAGGAGATGGTTTGGCTTCTGATTCCTGCCTCAAAGGATTTTTAATGATTTATTTGATGGGACCCGACGACAGGCAGAGCTTTGAGGTGGCTGCCTCGTAGACTGGCTCTGGTAGCGAACTCCCCAAAGACAACCAGAAGGTTTTATTCACATTCGAGCAGGACTACTAGATTTTTTTTGATACAGAAAGCTCATAGCAAAGAGGTGAGGCAGCTTAAGGGTTTTATGAAAAACTCTTGCCCTGCTTGCCAAGTCTTTGCTGACAGGAGCTTGCTTTCTGGCAGATCAGTGACAGCAAACTCTGCCCAGTCCATCCCAGTTTTCTCCATCCTCTTTGCTCACTGCGTGCCTGCACCCTGCGCCTCCTGCATCCCCCTCGCGTCCTGCGAGCTCGCAGCATTTTCCTTGACTGACTTTTTTCCTTGACTGACTCTGGAGCATTTTCCTTGACTTGACTCTCCCTGGGAGGTGAGTTTAGATCGCCTGGACACGTCGCATCTGCTTGATGCTCCACAAAACGATCTGCAGCTCACCTTTAGCAGTCGGGCAATAAAAGCCCGTCCCGTGCTGCAGAAAGCGAAGCTGTTTGTCTTAGGGCATCTCGCCTGCCTCAAATCTTTTGGATATCACTCTTGCCGCAAAAAGAGTCAAATAAAACATAATCCTACGCTGACAACGGGATGGGCTTTGTGATCAAATAGATCTCGTCTTCCACTCTGATGAGTCGGAGTTCACTAATCTTCGAGCTGTCTTGTCTCCATTTCCAGTCCCAGACAGCTGACTTGATTTTAGCAATGACACGTATGTTATTAAAGACTATAAAAGAGCCATCTGAAAACCAGCACTGGCTGTGGAAAACATTCCAAAATTAAAGGAGGCATCCTGAGGACAACTTCCCACCGATGTGCTCAGGACCAGATGGATCATTATTTATATCATATTATCATCATTAACACATTATCACTTCTGGAAATAATTTGTCAAGAGACTGTCCAAGATTTAGGCGCAAAATAGATTTTTATTTTTTTTTAATAATCCTGTTATTTCCATCCCTGTAATCAACAGTTGAGACTGGGATTTTTGCAAATAATTTGCTACTTCCTTCTTGGTCCTACATGAGGGAGGGAACGCGCACTACATGGGATTTATTCTGTGATGTTCAAAACGTTGTTGTCTGATTTTTGGAAAGTCTAGGGTCAGTTCTCAGTGCTAGCATAGACTCCCCATGCTACTCCAGGGTAATGCACACCTTATTTGTAAAATGAGGATTTTAATGACCGTTTTTTCATTCTTGGCGCACCCTTCATTTATTTATTTTTTTTAACATTTAGCCTGAAAATTCTTTAAGGCCATGACTGCATCTTACTAAACATTTTTACAATGCCCAGCACAACAGGATCCTGGTTTTAGCTGAAGACTCCAGTCAAAATAATTGGCAACAATAATAGAGAAGAATCGCTCTGAGAGAAGCTTTGTCAGTAATTTTCCATTTATCTTTTTCACTTAACTTTGCTAGAAGTCTCACTTCCTATTAGTGGTGTTTAATCACTTCAAACGCTTAACTTCAGGACCTTTGAAAAGAACCACTTTTATACTCAGAACGATCTGTTTAAAAACTAATATTTCTCAGTGAGAGCTCAGAATATCGATGCCCTTTCGAAAACTCCAGTGAAAAGGAAAAAAACGCTCTGTTTGTCTTTAAAAATAACGTCAAATTACATCACAGATCCCAAGAAATTAATCTGCAGCATGCCATCCCGATACTTCTCACGGGACACAGAGAAGCCAGGCTGCAAAACCCAGATGAGAAGGCAGCTAAACACGAGTTACCTGGCAGGTTTTTAAGAGCAGCCTCTCCAAGGTCTTTGGTTTTTGTGCAGACCGGAGGTCGTTCCCCCGGGCGCATGGGGAGGCACCCACCCCCAAGGGCTAAGGCTCTGCCTTCTCAGAAAACCTGCCTTCCTCCCAAAGCCTCATTTTTACCAGGGTTTTGAATAGACAGGAAAAGCATCAGCGGGTTTATTTCGATTTCTTTCACGCAGTAACACGTCCAATAAATCTTAGCACTGTGAAGTCTAATTTATTGGGCATTATTGTACTTTTCTTGAACAGCAACAGTGACAATCTTTCAGATTAATTTTTCTTCTATGCAGGCATCTATCACTGCTGATAAAAAATGACTGATAATTGGAAATGCCATGATCAGAAAAGACCTCATGCTTTGTTCTTCAGGATAAAGTGGGGAATGATCCTACTGAACATTTGCTTTGAAAGCAACTAAACCACTATTTTGTACCCACGAATTCTATTTAACCCTTTGAAACTACGTATCTACGCTGACATATGGGTCAAGAGCAACGTTTGTGAATGAGGTACAGACTTGCAGGAGAGTCAAGGCCGACAGGGACCTCTGGACATGGCCCCATCCCACCCCCAGCCATGTCCGGTTGGATGCTGAGTATCTCCAAGCATGGAGATGCCACCGTGTCTCTGAGTAACTTGTTCTAGTCTTCAACCAACCTCAGAGTAAAGATGTTTTTCTTATGTTTAAATGGCATTTCAGTGTGTGCCCATTGCCTCTGTCCTGGCACCGGGCACCACTGAGAAGAGCCTGGCTCTGGAACCCCTCCTCCCTCCCATCAGGGATTTGACCATGTGGATTCACAGGAGCTCCTCCTGATATTAACTGGGACAAACAGAGAAGGTGTACGCAGATCAGGTGGGGCAGAAGTTGTTTTGTCTTGGCGAGGGTTTGGGACAGGAGTGTTGCAATTGCTGTTAGAACGGTGAAAGTCTATTCAGACAGGTGTTTTTTTCAACATTTTCTCAAGAGAGTCAGTCTTTGCAGCCCACAAGCAGGCAGTTACTGTCCAGTATGCTCCAAACTGCAATAATCGAGTTTCTCCATAAACGTTTCTAACCAGCAAGAGGATAAGTGAGCTTGCCAGCTCTCCGTGCTCCGTCACCTGGATGAATACAGGAAGATGGGATGATGTAAAAAAAAAAATAAAAATCTGTTCTCTCTCCGTCTGCTTTTGCAAGTTTTCATTTCATGCCTTAAAAACAACATCTTGTCAAAGATCCTCAGGAGCACTTCTGCTTCAGATGCTGAAACCTGGCAAAACCAGCTTGCGTGAAGGCTTCGCTGGTTTTGGAAGGTTTGCAGAATTTAAGAAAAGTAAACTTACCTATGACGCTCAGTTCTGCACTGGCAAAGATGTTGCCGTGTCTGTTTTCTGCTACGCACTGATACATGCCGGCGTCTGACAGGCTGACGTTTGTTATCGTGAGCGAGCCCTGCTCCAGCTGAACTCTGCCCTGTAGGAAACAGTAAAACAAATAAAAAAAGTAAATAAGGAGATCTCTGCTTGGAATATAAGCCCAGCAGTTGTTATGCTATATTTTATACCAAGATGGACAGAAAAAAGTAGCCATAATGGGAACAATTTGCATTCTCCAATCTATTTGTCTGCCAGCCAAATTTATGTCAGGTTAGATACTAAATGGTAAAACCAATAGAACAGTTGGTAAATGCAATTTAAATTGGAGAACTTTCCCCTGACTTCTCATTGATTTAATATCCAAACCATTTAGATTAATATCCCTTTCGAGTGGATAAACTTGAATCAAAAAGAATGCACTTTTGTTCCACGGCGGCACATCACAGCCAACTGTAAAACATTTTAAACAAGGTATCATGAGTACCAATGGCAATGAGGGCTACTAAGGCTGGCTGGCATCTTAGCTAGCACAGAGCACAATACCTAAAATCCTCTGCAGTTTACTGAAAACAATATAGATGTTAATAATTTAATGATCCTTTACTTCCCATCAGCCACTAATGTGACTCAAGTGCAAGACCATCTGCTAGTGACCAGCGTGAAGCGAGTAAAATTAGCGCGTGGAACAAAAGACCAGGGTATCAGTTGTCAGCCTAAGGATATGGAGCTTGTGTTATCAATTTTAATAAGCACAGCAAAGTGTTCCCTCCCTCCCCAGGAGTTTCGTCATTTGAAAAAAAATAATAGTAATATCAAGAGTTATTGGCCTTCAACTTGGCCGTAGGGTGGAAATTTAACGCTTGTGCAATTTTCGTCAGGGTTCGATCAAACCTGGGCTGCCATATCATAGAATCATAGAATGGCCTAACCTGGAAGGGACCTTAGAGATCATTTTATCCAGCCTCCCTGTCGCCAGGGATGCCACCTCTCGACTAGATCAGGCAACACGTGGGGACCGAACAGGAATGAACTCGTCACCTTAGCGTTGTTAGCGCCATGCTCAACTGACGGAGCTAACCAGCCCCCTCCTTTCACAATGAGTGAAGGGAAAGAAGCGCTGGCTACTACGAAACCAATTCTTTGGTGACTTGTTTTAGCCTGTGGTTATAATGGGGAGGGACAGGTCATGGGACTGAGTGACGACTCTCCAGCAAGAGGCTGGGCAGACGTGGCAGTGGGAGAGGGTGCACATCACCCTTCTTTAGCGTTCGAGCCAAACAGAACCAATTCTGTTCAGTGAGCTGAGAAGTAAATTGATTCTGTTTGGCTCAAACCAGGACATTCAGGCAGCTCTCCATGTCCCTTGCAACGTCCTGGTCACCCGCAGAGGGACACAGTGGGCAGGAGAAGCAGGAAAGACCAGCTACGGACCAGCAAGAAAAAAAAAAGTAACCTAGGGCATCCTTGCTATTCCCATTCCAAAAAGTAACAAACTGAGCAGAGGCGAGAGAGCTGCCGGAGCACAAAAGTGATCGCGGAGCCTCCGATCCCCCTCCCCAGTGGGATGTACCTGGGGCAGCAGCGGGTTTTTTGCCAGCGGTACGAGGGCTTCGGCCGCCCGCTCGCCCGGCACTCCCAGGCGACGGTCTCCTCGATGGCCGCGTGCACGTCGCTGATTTTCTGGATCCAGTTGGGCTGAGCTGCAACACACAAGTGACGAATCAAGGCTTGGGGCTGTGACCGACAGCGAGCTCTCCAGGCGCAACCCAGTGACCGTTTCTTTCTTTACACTGAAGAGTTGGATTTAATAACATGCTTAGTAATTGCTAAAGATTATGTCCCACTCCACTCCGAGTCCAGTCCTGCTTTTTGAAGATGGCATGTGCAAGACCAGAACAGCTTTTCATTCTATTTTGAATGAAAACAATGAAAAAGAGCAGCTTCAGAAATCCTGGTCACCGTACAAAAACAAAGCGACAGTTCACGTGCTGCCCTGGTGGAATAAACAGCACGGTCAGACCCTTGGTCCTTCAGATAAAGACATTTTCTTCTTCAGGATCTATGAGTTAGGCTTCAAAGCTCTAAAATTTATCATCCAAAACTTGTAATTTAGAAACACCTCTGCACTGAAATGAAGGTTATTCCTATACCTCAGGTCCGCGTGGTTACAGGCACCACTTGAGGTCCAAATTCTCTGTCTCTTCTTAGACGAGGGTTCTGTCTACACGCACGGCCATAGGAAGAGCTTCCATGTGTTTGAAAAATCTTTAGACCCAATAATTGTATTAATGACATCGAAAACACCCACGAAGTCCAAAAGCAAATGTCGGGGATACATTTTGGTAGAATTGGTGACAACTGGCACCAGCAGTTTTTGGGCACTTAAGAGATTATATTTTTATTTGTGCTTCACATGTTTTATCTATTTGTTGGGTTGTTTTTTTGTTTTTGTTTTCTTTTTAAATACAGCTTAAGTTTAGCCAGACTCCATATCCAAATCAAATTCCACTAAAAATTGCCATTTTTTTTGGAGAACAGACAAAATCTCTGACATCTTTATGTTACCTTTATAAACCCCATCTGTCCAGACATAGGTACAACACTTTTCAGAAAGTGCCATTAAGAAAGACAGTGAGTTCAGTTTTTTTTTTTTAAAGGTCATTTGCCCTGTTTTGACATAAGAAAAGCTGAGAGAGTTCACAGAAAGATATTACCAGCAGAGGTCTCCAAGAACCTGGTTAATACTTTTTCCCATGCAATCAGATTAAAAAAGAAAAATTAAGATTACTCAAAGACACATAATAACTTTGTACATATCCTTTGCATAGGGATAGGGGCCAGAAATAAGTCTGAAAGGATAAATTCAAAATAATAATCATGTCAAAATGGGAAGTTCAACATACACTTGGTATGCTTACACCTAAAATATCAGTATAATACGGTGTGATGCTGGATACACCCATTCAGAGAGTTGAATGCCTTTTAAAACTGTGTTCAGCCTTCTGTGCTCATGCTTCTCCTGGTGCTTACAGGGCACAGAAGATAGCTGAAGAATTTTGCACAGCTTCTTAACTCCGAGAGACTTGAGGGGGGAAAAAAAAAAAAAAAAAAAAAGAGCGTCAAAAGGAGTCACTGAAAAGAAGAGGCAAGTGGTGTTTACTGCTCTGGCTGCCCCTCCTGCCCCTGTAATATTTTAAGCTCGTTTATTATCTGTATCTAAAGAGGTATGAAAGGGAAAGCTTTTAAACGTGGGAAGATGAAAGCCAATTCTGTCATCTGGAGTAAGAACTTGAACAATTCCATTGAACTGAGACACGCTGCGCGACTGCAACGGGTTTGGCGGCTCAAGGACATTCGCAAATTACTCATGAATTTACGTATTTACTATTCTAACAGCATCCAACGTATAATTTTGAGGAGTCTTATGATGCTGTAAAAGGAGCTCTATAAAACCACACAGATTTGCCTTTTTTTTTTTTTTTGCAGTACTGAGTGCTCTCCCAATTTCCCACATGAAAACAAAACCAGACAAAACAACTGAAAGCAACCTATAAAGCAAAAAAGAACAAACCAGGAAAAGTAAGTTGTGCTCTCTAACGTACAAATGTAGGCTACATACAAAGAGATAACTCTCGTGTGAGAAGGGAAGAAAATTCAGTATTTATCCTTATTTCAGGCAAGCTACCCCAATAAGGAAAATTCTTAACCAGTGTAGCAAAAGAAAACTTTTTTCTGAACTCCTGCCCTGAGTAAGGGTGCTCAGATTCCAACACGCGGTGCTGGGAGCTGCCAGCCCTGCTCTTCACTTCGCTCTTGCACCACCCAACGCTCCTCACCCCCTCCAGTTATTTTAACCGGGTAAGCTTTCTATCCTGAAGCCATTTCTGATGCAGGCAACTACAGAATGAGCATAATAGGTCAAAAATTAAATCTCACTGCAAACCAGAGGAGTCCTTTGTTTCACAGGAGTTTTCATTCTCTGCTGCTCTTTGGGGGACTTTTCTAATTAGGTCAAACTCTCCTTTCAACAGTTCATTTCAGAGAATAGCAGGCACGTTCTTGACTTAATCTCGAGTAATACACAAGGGCTGGTTCGCGCAGCAAATATGTTTGAGCCACCAAATGAGAGTTGCCATAATATAATGAAATTTGACAGCCTCCCATTGGGGATCGTACCAAGACATGGTAATGTGGTACAAGATTTCAAGCACGATAATTAAAATAATTCAAATAAGGATATGAAACCAGCTCCAAGCTACAACGTTCTCTGGTACAGCGACATTATCTGGATAATAACAAGGTTTAATTTGCGACTTGTAGTAGTGTTCTAGAAAAAGTCCTTTGGATCATGTCGGTGGTGCTGACCAAAGAAAAATTCTTTGATATGATGGTTCTGGAAATATTTTGGCCCTCTTTGGAGTACTTAGATATTACTGGCCTTGGAAACGTCCTGGATGAAAAAATCTGGTGCAAAAGAAAAAAAAAAAATACATGGAAGCTGATTAAGAATTCATTTGAGTCCCAGGAAAAATTCATACGCTAAATCTATAAAGTGGAAGAAAAAGCTTAGAAATGTAAGCAGACTCTTACATAAGGGTAGCTTTAAAGGAAAATATCTCCCGCCTCAGCGATGAGAGCTGTCTGGAAATTGTACTCAGGGGAAAGGCAGAAAAACAATGGCAGCAGTTAGAAAAAAGCCTTTGATCACCTTCCATTCTTCATTAACGTGAAGCGGGACATTTTAAACCAGGTGATTAGGAAAGGATGCCCCAATACACTCTTACTTCTCTAAAACAAACAAACAAAATAAATCCAGACTAAGTCTGTCCTTCACTGTAATAAACTGAAAGGCAAAATTAGGCACTGGACAGCTGGACCAGAAATCATGTCCTAGAAGGAATTTGAAGATGAAATGGCACAGCCAGTGATGATGCATCACATCAGAAATGAGTAACAACCCCAAGGAACTATGGGAGCAATGTGAGAAATAAACCTCTTGGACTTCACAATTGTCCGTGAGTTCAAAACAACCCAAAAGACTAAAGCAAACGAGGTACTAATACATATACAGAATCCAATTCTGGGCCGGTGTATATTGATTTCAGTGTTCCTAAGCCAATTTATAGCAGCTGATGACCTGGCACGGGCTGTGTAATTCATCATTAATGGCAGATGAGAGGCTGACTGACTTGTCCATTACTATAGCTCCACTAAGGAGATTGAGACTGAGCCCAGGATCAGCAAAGTCTAAAGACCAGAAAGCCAAGCATAAGGAGTATGAGAAACAGATGGGAAAAAATACATGAGTAATTAAAAATAAAGAACGCAGCCAGTGTATAAGGTTTGAGCAGACAAGTGCTCACGTCATCCTGGCCCAAATGGGGAAAAAACTTCTGTAAATAAACCCCATATGTCCCCCGTTTGTCACCCTTCCCTTAATCACAGGAATGTGAAACCAGACTTTAAGTTATCACTTTTCCTCTTTTCTTAAGCCCTTCCTCCTGACCTCGACTGCCAATTAAGGACTATTTGAAATTTATGCAACTCTCAAAGCCGTGCAAATTCTCCACCAAACTCCCTGGCTTGAATGGTGCACCTAAATGATCTCCATTTGTCTGCATCTTTGGGAAGTTCACCAGATACTTCACTGGTGAGTAAGTTCACTTGGGCAGGTCATCTCCTTTCCACCTGTCTAGACCATAATGAACCAGCCTGGGAGTTCTGCTTGCAAATAAAATATTAAATATCAGGGTAAAAGAAATACAGGAAAAATTGAAGGAGACAATCTAGTGGATAAAAACTACTTCAATTGTCCCCTGCCTCTTATTTACCTCCTGTTCCATAAGCTATTCTGCACCATTACACAACCTTCTCCCCCATTATCCAGGCACCGTGGCCTGTCGGTACCACAGGCACGTTCATAAAGAGCAGTCCTCAGAGATTAAATTATTCTTTACCCCTGATGCTCCAGACTGCAGCTACTCAGGGGAGTAAGGGAGGTGTGGGGTGCTCCATGAGCAGCCTTCGCACTTCATTTCTCACACCTATTTCTCTTTTTGCTTCTCCTAATGGAGAGCTGTTTTTCCAAGCCAAAATGATAATAACCTGAGCACTTTTTCTGAATCTCCTAAAAGTCGATTTCTCTATAAGCAGGTTTCCAGCAACAGGGAAAACGGAGGAGAAACATGCCTGTTGTCCGTGCAGAAACTTCTAGATGCAAGACCTCCCTTGGGCAGCAAATTATTCAAAATTCAGAGTTACTCATTCCTGCACTAAAATCTGAGAAGATACATATTCCACTGGCAGGAGTCAAGACATCTTCACTCGAAGCAGTGATTTTTCCCAAGGTGAATCCAACCAATGGAGCCTGGGCACTACAAAAATTGTTCCCAAGCATGACAGCCCCTTTCTGGAAGGGTGAATTTAGCTCTTGCCAAGTGTTTAAGAGGTGGTTAACCAAGAGTTAAATTGGCATAATATTCTGAAACAATACAAAATTTGCAAAATTTAAATAGCACGAACACGGAGATGCTCGTTGAAGGTGAGCAGTCAGCTGGCAATGTACCTGTGTAACGGGTCGCAAACTGGGTTTTTAGTGAGGCACCCATACTCTTCCTATTTGTGTGAGTTGTATTTTTGTCAGTCAAGAAACTCATTTTGTTTGAAGTGGCTCTGAATTTTCAGCAAATTATTTAAGATCTGGGACATACAACTGCCTGATTTTCATTCATGCAAATTTCCTTTTTAGACATCGAACCATAATGAATAGCATAATATAATTTACATTTGAGGTTGTTTTATGGAGTGGCAGAAAGTAGCTTTTGCAAAAATAAAACACAGGCTCACTGATGAAAGGGGGACTCTCTGCTGCAAAATTACAGAGCCGCATGAATTCCTGGCGGGACTTGGATTTGAAAAGCATTTAATCTGAAAAGCGATCCATCCAGCCAATTAAATGGCTTCTTCTGAATATCTTACAAAACGCCGCAAAGAACCATAATTAGCTACAAATAAGTCTGTCTCTCCGCTAATGCGGATGCTGCTGTGCTGACGCTTTTAGAAACCATTTTAACTGCAATTTTTCTTTCTTCTCTCATTGGATTGCCAGCAAGGTGCTGGGCAGGGAGTTCTGGCGAGAGAGATAGTGGATGACCTCGGAGCTACATGGGCGACGTTGACTCAGCACCCGCATGCACGCTGGCGGAAACCGAGCCATTTCGCTACTTGGATGTTTTCCCTCTCTTCCAGGCAGTTTAAGACAAAATTGATCTGATTGGAAAGCCCATTGCCAAATCACGTGGGTTTGGTCCTAATTCTCACAAACGAGCATTCCTGACAGCGCTGTAGCTCCTCAGCCCCAAGAGTGTTGCCTGCCCTGGGGTGCCTGTCCCCAGCCTCTCCGCGTGCTGCTTCCTTAGCAGTCACCATCCAGAGTGCTTGTATTTGGATCACCTTGACCGCCAGCTATTTTTTTCTTGTTTTCTGTTATTGTGACTATACGTGTCGTTGGGGTGGGAGGTATCAAGATGCTACACTCTCTCGCCAGACAGAATCAACGTGGGGAAGTAAATGCCCACTGGAGCAGAGCCCAAGGAGTAAGCAGAAAATCCATCTCATCTCATCTCACACTTTGCATAAAAAAACCCCACCAAACTATTTTTAAAAAGTTCGAGAGAATACAGAGACTTTTAGCAACGGTCAACATGGGGAACCTGGCCAAGACACATCAGCAGAGCCCGTAGAGAGACACGAGGCTTGTTGTGGGAAAGGCTCTGAGCACAGGGATGAGCTGGACAAACCTTGGCGTTGTGACTGTCATCCTGATGAAGGAAGATCTGACTGAAATGGCATCTAAACTTCACGTGAATGAAACAACGCCCACAATTATAACAAACAAGCATCCCCTTGATTCAGGTTTTAGGAACGAAAAGGCAATTTCTTTGAAAATTAGCTAGCTAAGGTAATCTGTTTACTGTACTTCCGCCAAAAATAAAAATAAATTGTTGGCATTGCCTTTTGCTCAGGATATAAATCTCAGCCTCACGGAGGGTTATCAAATTTATAATTTATGAGCAGCAGCCAGGTTAAAAATAGAATCAGGTCAATGGCAGTGCTTCTGAAACGCTGCGGATCAAAACACACAGCTCGCGGCGTGGTCGACCCTTGCTGCTGAGTTCAATGGAAACGTGGGAGCTCGAAGCAAGAGACACCAATGTGCTCCTGCTCATGCCGGGGACCTCACCTGCTCCAGCTACAGAGGATTTACCTGGCACAGGGTCTGCAGGGAACGAGCTGCAAAGCCAGGAATGCAGCACGATGTGCATTTATGGCTGCTAAATCAGGGTGGAAAAGAAGAGGTTGCGCAGTTTAATTCACTAATTTGAGGTCTGCGGTACTTGGTTGGGAATGGCAAGACAGGATGAGAGACTTAGGGCAAGAAAACAAGTGATGTGTCGTTCAGAGTTGTAATAGCGAAAGAAACAGGTATAAGTCACTGCAATTGCATTAACATTAACATGTTTTCTATCCTGAAGGTCTATCTATCAAGTAGGACACACGGCACTCGGAAGGAATGCTTTTGGAGAGCCATAAAACACAGCCTCTTGCAGGGCCTCCAAGCACAGAAAACAGAGGAAGAACAGATCTTGCACGTTTAATTAACCTTTCCTGCCACCACAAGAATGTCAAACAATTTCAGTGTCACCGATATGCTAACAGAGGGAAAAATAAACATTGATACAAGAAGGAAACACAGGAAAAGTTAACCTTCCCTGACAACTTTCAGCAGTACTGAAAGAAACTGCCAATGGAGGCAAGGCTGGGTTATCTACAGCGAGTAAGCAAATTTGAATTTCATTTTCTTTTATTTTTTATGCTACACAAAGAGGCAGATAACTGGGTTTAAAGGAGTCACATTGTCAGAGCCAGCTTGCGATCTCCAGGCCACATGTCGTGACAGAGCACATGTCATGACAGAGCACGTCACTGTGTGTAGATGACACCTCCGCCGCCTGTATCACATTCTCCGGAGCGTTGCCTCCTCCAGGTCCTAGCCCTGACCCGCCAAAAGCAACCCAGAAAGTTCTGCCAATACTATGGTTCTATTTCAATAACAACGTAACGCTCCTCAGCTTCAAAAAGAAAAAAATATTTAAGGAAAATTACTTTCTTTCAGTTTCAATCATTCGTTGAAAATGTTGACACATAAGTTACTTCCCCTAAAAAAATTTTGCTGCCATGTGAAACTCCAGAACCTGCCTTACCAAAAGCAAGTCTTGTGGTTTTTTTTTAAGACATCTCTTTTCAGTACCAAATGGCTGCCAACCACAAGCTATCTTTCCAAACCTAATACTTATAAACTATTAAATCATTTCCCTCAAGACAACAAGGATGATATTTGCAGCCAATTATCTCTGAGCTCAGTAACCAGCAGAGGTGGCAGGCCAGCACTTTTCCACAGGGAATTCCTCGGCTCACACGAAGGAAAAGTGGAGGTAAAGATAGCTCCCAGCACCACAGAGAGAGAGGAGGACACTCCTCTTCCCACAAAACCTTGAGTTTCTTTGCTGAAGTGCAAAGAAACTTGAGTGTGAAAACCAGCACTAGCCGTGGTGGCAGCTTTTGTGTGGGATTTCAGTCCTCCAAGCAACGGGATCCAGACTGGCAAACTCATTATCGTAATTAAATTCTAACTCAATATATGTTATGGTGGGAGTACGCCAAAGGTTCGATTCGCTCCTTTGAAAGGAAGGCAGGTCTGGCCGTGGGTTGAGCAAAATTGTACAACTGATGAGTCTTTTCATTTGCTGTCCATGTAGGAAAAATCAGGAGAAACATGCATTGTTTGGTGAATAGAAAAAGATATCTTCAAATCTTTTAATTAAAAATTTTTAAAAACCCCAAACAACTAGCTAGAAACAATCCCTTGACATGAAATATTTCACTTTCTCCTTTCTGTTTTGCTCCTTTTTAATGTTTTCTCATTTTATCTTTGACTCAATTTTAAAAGAAGTTCTCATTTGAAATGGAAGCCCCCAAAGTTCTGATTTCTAAGTGAAATGCTTCTAAAAATATTTCCAATTTCAAACCACCCCTATATACGACATTTTTTTTGAAAGAAATAAATAAATACATTGCTCAACAAATTCAATCCAGTGTTGCCAGGAGGGTTAGCTTGCAAACTCACTGTAAATCAAAACCATTCTTCTCATCTCTGGAGTTCAACCTAATCGTCCCTGCTGACACATGTGGGGCCCTCAGGAGGGGAGAAAACATTTCCTTCCACGTGTTTGAGAAAGAGTAACACTCTGAAGATAGTAAGGGAGCAGCAACAAAACAAGATTTTCATGATGGTGGGCAGGTCTATGTACAGGATATGTAACCTGCAGCCTTCTCCTCTCCAAAAAAACCAATTAACAGAAACTACACCCCAAACCAACAGCCCATTAGTGCGGCTCAAACCGCTCTCCGTGGCTCTTGCCCAGCTCTATGTGGCAAAATCCACAGCAGCTTAGAACAAGTAAAACTTCCTCCCCTCGAGACTTTGGTTCATCTCCTAGAAGCATTTCATTTGCTTGGCAAGATGGGGCTTTCCAGCAGAAATTTGGGGATAGGCAGACACTTGTATCAGGATTAGAGGCACTAACACATCTTTTACCTAACCAGGCCTATAAGTAATTAACTTTTACAGACATAAGCTGGGGAAACACATACACACCACGATGCTCCATCAGAAGAGCTGCTTTACCCTCATGGTCACAAAAAGGCAAACAAGCCAGTTGTAAGTGCTCTCTGCGTCTGACCACGCCAATGACCCTCCACGCTTTTGTTCCAGCTGCTCTGATTCTCAATTAATATGCACCGTTCAGCCAGGTTTTATTTCAAATTACACCCTTTTTGAGATGCGCTGCTTCTGAAAGAAAGTGATTTTAAAGCTATCCCCCCAAATTACTTCCTCGCAAAATATTTATGGCATATTGCACTTGATACAATAAAAAATCCCTGAAAGTAGGCAATCTGCTTACCATAAAATGTCAGTTGTCCTCGTGCCACGTTTTTCCCTCTTACGTTTTCAGCTACACACTCGTAGAGGCCAGCATCTTCTTGCTGAAAATTTGGGATTTCAAGGAGCCCACTTGATCTGTGTCTCCTGGCTTTTCTGGGTATCTGTTTCCCATCAGCTCTCCTCCAGCTGATGGTAGGAACCGGGCTAAACGAGAAAAATGAAGCCAAATAAAACTCACAGAAAAACCTTTGTATCCTGTCCCGGTACGCTCTTGTCAGATCAATTTGACACTGTTTTGTGTTGATGAAGACTGAGTCAGTCTGCAAACTCTGGGACAGGATCTGGAGTAATATTATTACAGATGACTTTTACATAAAATTTATACATGTACAGCGATGGTGCATCGCTCATATGGTCTTAAAAACAGCAGACTAATATTAACATGTTGTTTTGACAAAGCTGAATTTGGAGTTTTACCCACGTTTTCCCTAGAAACAAAAGATGTGTTAAAAGATGTGTTCATTGAGACCTCAAAACAGGAGATGCACAAACACATCTTTACAAAAAATGAGCCACATCTTCTCTCTTCCTTGGGAGTTTGTATTTCTAGCAAAACCCCCGCTCCCCAAACCCTTTGCCTGAGTGCTTGCGATGAGTAACTCCTGCTGAGGAAAGGGAACGATTAGGAAATCCAGCAAACCCTACAACACAGTGCTACGAAAGAGAGAAGCTGGAGGAATAATAATAATGGATCTAAACTTACTTCCCCAAGGCAAAGCACTCCAGTTTCACCGTTGTTCCTTTCGCAGATGGAACCGTTTCTGGGAACTGCACTTCTATTTTCGGCTCATACTCTCCCATCACCCCTGTGAACATAAAATAGACGCTAAAGCTTGGTTGAATTTTTGCAATAAATTCACAAGTGTTCCCGTGCTAGCACAGAGCTGTTCTATACATCATTACTTGCCCAATTAATCCATTCAATTTAAACATGGCCTGTTTCTAACAGCCGTGTAGTGTGGGCTCTTTTCCCATTTACTGCCAGAGGAAAATCTGAAGCAGTGCTCCACGCCATCTGCCAAAGATTAAAATTTCTTCATGGCTCTGTTACATTTTGCTTTTGAATATTCAGGATTTCTGCAGGTAACATGAAATGAGGAAAGCAATGACAAGGGAGGTTTCACCACCTTCTAGAAAATGAAACGCGGAACAAATAGCCATTAGAAAAAGTTTTAAAAGCGCTGGAGCTAATCAAAGCTTCGATTAACTTGAA
Organism: Apaloderma vittatum; assembly: GCF_000703405.1. Lineage (NCBI taxonomy): Eukaryota > Metazoa > Chordata > Aves > Trogoniformes > Trogonidae > Apaloderma > Apaloderma vittatum. The sequence continues at coordinate 5,772 of NW_009715390.1, read as the reverse complement.
GGATTTAGGTGCACAGAGATCATACACTCTTTGGGTAATTTCTTTATTTTTACTGCCCCAGTAAATCACGTATCGTGGCAGCCTCTTTATGAAACTGCGTTTAAAAATTTGTGCACATAAAAAGGCCATTATGCTCATGGCGAGTGGCTACGTTGCGAGTCACCGTGCTGTCTTCAACCAAGCACGTATAATTTCCCCAACAGCGATTATCAGCTAATTAATGATTGCAGTTTAAATCCTAACTGCGCGGCGCTACCTGGACGTTGGCCAAGCGCGGGGCTGGATCAGCCCAGGTGAGTGCCACCAGCACACACGAATATCAAAGCGAGAGCAGGAGTAACAGAAACGATTCGGCAGAAGTTCATGGAGATATTCAGGTAAGTCAGGGCTGCTCACGGTGTCCCCCGATGGCAGCGCTGCTTTCTATTCCTCCGCTTTGCAAAGAGGGTTCAAGAAAGCTTTTCTTCTTCACTTTTTCTTTCATAGAGTTTTAAAGCTGAAGATGCTCATTGTGAAGCTTACATCAAGGCTACTTTTACTCACCGTATACTACCTGTGCTGGTGCAACAGCAGGTTACATCAGCTTTTTTCCAACCCATTAACTGCAATTAAGCGTTGCTGCTACCTTATGTAAAATGTAGGTGCTGCATAACATCAATAGTCCAAATTAAACATGATTATTAATGATACAAATACTTACTCCGTAGTCATGTCCTGGCCAGGAAACCCACAAATCTGTCAGGACTCTAGCATTTACATACTATACAGACAAGAATTATGAGGCATGTTAGTCCTCTGCACGTTGACACTGCAGCACTGATGGGCTGGAAGTGTCTGTTACAGTTCATGGCATGGAAAATCCTCTCTGCTCCTGACTGTGACTTGCCAAAACTTTTGCGATATTGCCTAAACTTCTCCAGACTCCATGCTCAACATTTGCTGGGTGAGCTTTGGGCAAGCCAAAGACAGCTCCTTGTCCAGTGGCAAGGCTGGATGTGAATATTTAGGAGCAGCAGCACTGTTTTGCTGATACTAGAACTTACTGAGATCTTTTCCCAGAAGAGTATTTCAACGTTCTGCAATGAAGACTGCAAATCTGGCAGAGAACTTTGCAAGATATGCTTGCCACGAAAGCCAGACCAGATTCAGGCTTCACCTTGGAAGATGTGGGCTTTCAGTCTGGAGACTTATCTGAAGAAACTACAGTTCTCGTTCTCCATCACCCTTCCCTGGGATGGCTGCAGAGCTCCTTGGTACCACCAGCCAGCCCCTGCCCAGCAACAGCCCAAGTGCACCCAAAACCACTCCACAGGCTCTGTCGGCAGCCGGCTGGAGGGTAGGAGGTGACACGGTGCCAAAACACCCAGAGAAAAGGGAGCCAGCCTGAGGAGCCGCCTCTGCCCATCAACCAGTTGCAAATAGGTCCTCAATAAGAAAAATCCATGCGAGCGGTTCCTTCTTCTGCACCTCCTCCACTGCTGAAGCAGAAACTCGGTCCCCTTGGGCAAATCAGGCTGAAAAGTACAGTGTGACACTAATGGGCTATTCAGGAAATTAAGGCAGAATGCATTATTAATAGGTTATTCACCTGACAGAGGAGAAGATGGGAAAAATGGCTTTTTTTACCTTCTCTCACCCCTTCCTTTCATTATTGCTATTTCTTTGCTTGGGGCTGGGACTGGAAAGCTCTAATTCCAGGGGTGACAAAACCCCAGCCGGGGACAGGAAGGCTGCCTGGGGCTGTAGGACATTGGCTCTTGCCACAGTTACCCATGGCTCTGTAGCTCTGGCGATGAGCTGCCAACTCCAGCCGCTTACAAAATCAGGGGTCACACATGGAAAAATCACAATTACAACCTACCTACACACACACACAGATATTTGTATATACAGGGTAGGCTGTGAGTCCTGTCCTCTCCTCTTTATAGGAGAAACGTCAGTGCAGTTGAGGTATCTCCATCCTAAATCCAAGCCCATTTCCACCCTTATTTCTCCCGCTGTTCTCCTGAGTGATTTAACATCTGACTTAGTTGTGCAGGTGGAAGGGATGGGGGAGAAAACAAAAAACTAAAATAGACACCGGCTTTGTAGCTTGGAGAACGTCTCCAGTGTCATGGCACGTTGGATGCTTTACATGTTTGTATTTCAGAGGTTTTTGTATTTTTCTTCCAATTTCAAGGCTGAAAAATGTGCTTTTGGATGAAAGTCCCAGGAATTCAGAAGCAAGTTAATTTGTCTGAGGAGATGATATGCATTTCCTGACAACACCTGTGAAATGTTAAAGTTTAATTGGACCATACAGCTGCTGCTGCTGCTGGTAATTTTATTCCAGGACTATTTCAGTTCTTTCCTACTATTACTGTTTTATTTCAGATGTAAAAAAAATCCAAAGTGCATTTTAAAGAGAAGAAGTAAAGTAATGCAAGAGCGGTGGCTGGGAGCACCTGGGTACTTCTAACAGGCTGTGGCTGGCGTTTGCCACAGGGTTGGGGTGGCCCAGAGGGTCCCAAAGGGGCTGTGGGGATGGCACCCACGGTGACCTGCTGCCCTTCCAGGGGACACGGTGTGGAAACTGTGGCCTCACTAGAGCCAGGGCAGTCAGACATAGACTCAGGTTTATTACATGGAGGAGAAAGTGTGGGGGTTTGCTCCTCTTCCTCCCTCCCTTCCAGTCCGTGTTCCACAGCCACCTGCCAGATTGGTTGGGAAAGATCCTTTCACATTGATAGAATCATGTCTTAGGTTGGAAGGGACCTCAGAGATCATCTAATCCACCCCTCTGCCATGGGCAGGGACACCCTTAACCAGCCCAGGTTGCTCCAGGTTCATCCAACCTGGCCTTGGACATCTCCAGGGAGGGGGCAGCCCCAGCCTCTCTGGGCAATCTGTTCCAGAGTCTGGCCATCCTCACACTGAACAATTCCTTCCCAAGATCCAATCTAAACCCATTCTCCTTCAACTGAAATCCATTTCCTCTTGTCCTGTCGCTGGACACTCTTGTCAAAAGTCCCTCCCCAGCCTCCCTGGAGGTTCCCTTCAGGCACTGCAGGCAGGGACAAGGTCCCCCTGCAGTCTTCTCTTCTCCAGCTGAACAAATCCTTTTTCTGTCTGAGCTGCAGCAAATGCTACAATCCTAGTGGAGGCCTTATTTCAGGCTTTAGAATAATTCTCAGTCTTTGGTACCATATACATTTAGCTATTTATTTTCTTTCCCAGCATGGAAATAACTCAGGGAGCTCTTTCTCCACGCCTGGTGCCAACAGGTAGAGTCAGGACTAACTTGCATCCTTGGGGAGCCCCAAGCCTAAACCACACCTCAATACCTTGGGAAATCTAGAAAACCATAATATCTTTTTTTTTCTTTCTTTCTTTTTATGCACTAGCACTTCCATGATGTGAAAAAGACACCTGCTTCTCATTCCTGAAGACCTGTGTGGGAACATGGGTGCAGATTTCAGGAGGAGAGGTCCCAAACCATGCACGTGCAGTTTTGGGGATGGCTGCGCTTACGCAACGTTGCATTTAAACCCTCCTTCCACCTGCACTCCAAGCGTCCTGGCTGCCACAAATCCACACAGCTACGTGAAAATATTGAAACAGGGAGTCATCGCATGCATTTGTGGGAGGAAATTAAGAGGGGCAGAGGAAAACCGTCCTTTTCCCAGCACACGCCGTACTCTGTACACTGTATTTTATCATAATCAGGTAACCTCTGTCCACAGAAGCAGAGAGTTTGAGCTCACACTGACCGCGACGGCTGCCTTGGCACCGGCTGTTCCTACCGCTGGCCCCCAACCCTCTGTGATATTTATCTCTCCGAGGAGGAAAAGCTGTCTGAGGATAACTAATGGGATAAGAGGCACCTTCTGCTTCCACAGCACAGCGGCGGGGAAGGAAGCGAAGCTCTGTCAACAAGAGCATGTACCGCTGGTTACAAAAAGCTGCTGCAAACAACATCAGGAAGATCTGTAACTCCAGAGCCTCGCAGCTGAAAACAAGCAGAAGAGAAGCACAAAAGGCCCAGGTGGGGGAAGCAATCTGCCCGTGGGATCTGATTTCATCCCCTACACCTGTATCTTTTCCATTTACAGTTCACAGCTCAAAAGCCTGGCATTGTAAAGCAAGCAGCGCTTTAAAAAAACACCAAACCACCACAACAAACAAAGCAAAAAACCCCCAAACATGCTGAAAAGCTGTTTTTCCAGGATGGTCACATTCAAGTGTAATCACCACGAGAAAGATGGCAGGTATGTAATGTAAAAAGCCTAAATGATTCACGACTGACTCTGGAAAAATTACTGCCAGAAAAGTGACAAGAAAGTTTTTGAACGACAAATTGTCATCAGCATAAAAGGAAAGAGCGTCCTCTCTTTATCTCTTCAACTTAGCATGAAATAATTAAAAAAAACAAAGGGAGGTGCTATTCTTAGTTCTGCGAGACGAGCCTTCATTTTGGATCGTATCTTACTCCCCCATTTGTCCCTTCCAAAGTAACGGGGCTACATATAAACCACGGGGACCCGTAAGTCATTTTGTGCGGCAGCAAAAAATCTTTCACAGCTTAAAAATAGCTTTGATTTTCAAGAAAACCAGATGTTAAATTTCTGGAGAGATACTGGAGGGACAGGGGACCCCCCACCCCTTTTCCTGACCTGCACAAGGGCCCCTGCAGACCCGTCACTTCGCTGCCTGCCCAGGTGGCAGCAGGGGAGCAGCTCAGTACATGGAAATCAATCGGGAGAAGTACTTTCTGATTTTTTTTTTTCCCATTTAACTCATTAATTGAAATTAAATGGAACTGAAACATTCATTGTTGATGAGCTACCCTCTGAGCCTACTAATTTAATGGTGAGGTATTTTAAAGAAAATGTCATGTCCTATATATTAGGATATACTGGACGTGTCAGATATAAATACAAAAGACAAGCAAGATGCATTTGCCAGTGGAAACACCTCCTATTTTGCTCCTTTCTGTCGTTCACACTTCTGAAGCAATATATATAATTTTTCGAGTGTGATAGTGCATTAGATTCGGATTTTACAGGGTTACTCTGTGTGGAATGAAAAATTAAGACCTGCTGATTTTTAAAACGAAGCCTGCCCATAACCCTAGTGCAATCATTTTAAAAAACACCTTTAGCCTGTGTTCAGATTTTGAGCCATCTTTGGCTCTACGGATACGACGGCACCTTTTTGCCTGAACTCAGGAACGCGTTCCCCAGCTCCTCGGAGGTTCAATTAAAGTTTCATCTCTTTAATAAACAGCAGAGTGTGCTTCAAAGGGACCCGGAGAGCAGTTCCTCGGGAAGGCAACGGGTCCCTGTAAATAAAGCCGGGGCTAAGCCCTCGGCGAGGCTCTTTGCAATCAGGCAGCCCAGCAATCAGCCCAGCATCAGCCCCGTCTCTGCCGGGAGCAGACACCGAGCTTGATTGTGATTGATGGAAGCACTCCCAGCTAGGAAAGGTTTGCATAAAAGCACCGTTAATGTAACACCTAAGAATGCTCCTTCTTCAACACCGAAAATGTTAGTACGGGACAAATTTAAATATTCCTCTTTAGTACATTAGGCTGCTTACTCGGGGCTTGGCGGGACATTTTTATTGCCGCTGTGTTTATGGAAAAACAGATTTCCTTGTAACGGAGAGCAGATCTGGAAAAGCAGCCGAACCGCGACGCATTCTCATTTCCCACTATATTTCCAAACTCCCCATCCACAGGAATCAGGGCAATGTGAAGGGGATGGATATTAGGAAAAACTTCTTCACCCAAAG
>NW_009715389.1:0-48868 GCF_000703405.1 Apaloderma vittatum | reverse complement strand
CTGCAGTGCCTTCCTACCCTCCAGCAGATCAGTGCTCCCCCTCCCACCAGCTTGATGTCATCTGCAAATTTACTAAGGGTAGATTCAATCCCCTCGTCCAGGTAACAATAACTTAGGCCTAACCAGAGCCAGCTCTGGTTTAATTCCCACCATTTGGGGCCATTTGTGATTATAAAGACACTCCAGGAACACCAAAAACCCCACAGCCCTTTGCTGGAAAAACAAAGAAAAAAGGGGGAGGGGGAGTAAAGAGGAATGAGGAAGAGAGAAAATAAATAAAGGACAAATTTGTGACAACAAACCCAGGAATGCACCTGAAACAAAAGTATTTGAACTTTCAGGATAGTTGCAAGGAGGGGAATATTCCAAAGACAGGATCTTTCTCTACTTCCTTCCTTGATGTTTTGCCAGCAGGCCACCCTCAGAGAGACCAGGAATCTTCAGTGGGACTAGCACAACCTTTCTGGCAAAAGATTTGTCTGCAACAGTAATAATCAACAGAAAATATTAAGACTTTGCTTAAAGATGAAATATCTTTGGTAAACTGTTAGGAGTCATTGTGGCCCAAAAAAGGGCTGAAGCAACCCAATGTAAAACCAAGGAAACTTGAGTAAGACACTCAAACAAATTCCTAACTACAATGCCTATGAGTTTCTAGAGTGCTTAAGTTTTCATGTGTCTCTTCCTCTGACACCAAAAGGTACAGTAGTGTATGCTCCCAGAAGATCAGCCACCTTCACTCAAGACAGCATCTGAACAGTTCAGGTTTTGGAGGATTTATAAACTAAACAACACAGTTGGACCCGATTTGTCTCCTTTGAACATGCCTCCCACATGCTGGTATCACCGAGCTCAGCACAAAGCACAGCAATCACAGTCACTTTACATCTCAGTATTTGCATAATAGTCTATTGGTTACAACACTCAGACTATGTGGGAGGCCTGGTCCTATTCTTGCTGCAACTTGACAGGATTCAAATTGGGATTTTTCATTCCTCAGCCACTACCCTCTAAAATAGCTGTTCCCATTTTTTCGAGAAAGGACTACTGCTCACCCACTGCTGGTGACTGAGCCAGAAATTCAAAGAAGCCACAGAGACCCCAACTCCATGGCCACAAGAAACCTGAGTCTCATCTTGGAGCATCACTGTAAGAATGGAGAAGCCTTAATTTGATTTTTCAAGTTTGGGAATGTTTAAGATTTGCATATTTAGAGGGATGCCATCCAGAGGGACCTCGACAGGCTGGAGAGGTGGGCCCAGTCAAACTTCATGAAGTTCAACAAGACCAAGTGCAAGGTCCTCCATCTGGGTCGGGGCAGTCCCAAGCACCAATATAGGCTGGGCAGTGATTGGCAGCCCTGAAGAAAATGACTTGGGAGTACTGGCAGATGAGGAGCTCAACATGAGCTATCAGTGTGCACTTGCAGCTCAGAAAGTCAGTGGTGTCCTGGGCTGCATCAAGAGATGCGCGGCCAGCAGATTGAGGGAGGTGATTCTTCCCCTCTACTCCACTTTCATGAGACCCCACCTGTTGTACTGTGTCCGGTTCTGGAGCCCACAGTACAAGAAATATATGGACGTGCTGGAGCGTGTCCAGAGAAGGGCCACGAGGGTGATCAGAGGGCTGGAGCACCTCTCCTATGAAGGCAGACTGAGAGAGTTGAGGCTGTTCAGTCTACAAAAAAGAAGACTGAGGAGACCTTATTGTGGCTGTCCAGTATCTCAAGGGGGCTACAAGAAAGCTGGTGAGGGGCTTTATAGGATATCGGGTAGTAATAGGACTAAGGGGAATGGATTAAAGCTAGAGATGGATCGGTTCAGATTGGACGTTAGGAAGAACTTCTTCACCATGAGGGTGGTGAGACACTGGCACAGGTTGCCCAGAGAGGTGATGGAAGCCCCATCCCTGGAAGTTTTTAAGGCCAGGCTGGATGGGGCTCTGGGCAGCCTGATCTAGTGGGGAATGTCCCTGCCCATAGCGGGAGGGTTGGAACTAGATGATCTTTAAGGTCCCTTCCAACCCTGACAATTCTGCGATTCTGTGATTTTTACAGAAGAACAGGGTTTGGTACCCAAAGTCTGTCTCACCCTTGAGAAGTCCTCTGCCAGTTTGTTTCATCTGCATATGCATACATTCCTTGGTATCAATGCATCACAATGGTGGTATGTCACCACTGTACTGTATAACTAATTTACAGTATTTTATCTTGCACTGCTCTTTATACATTTAAGTTATGCTTGACATAGAGTACTATAAAAAACCAGATACACTATTTTTTTCAAACAGCATAAAACCCAATAATTTTAATGAATGAGAAATTGATTTTTCAATTATAATTGCTTCCTAAGTTATCTCAGATGAATTTATATATAATATACATGACCATAAAGACTAAGAAAAGAACAAAAACAGGAAAAATGCTGTAATTAGCAAATATTGTGGGTTTTTTCATTAGCAAGGAAATAATTCTTCAAGCGAGCATTGTGAAGGTAACACGTTTGGCGCAGTTCATAAATGCATTTAATCAACTCCGCCACGGATCTTATGACTAATATGTTAAACATCTTTCAGGTGACCTTGATTTAACTGTATAATTCACAATTATTCATAAGTTACCATAAAGCAATATTCTTGGTGAGTCAGAAATTTCCTATATTAAATTCCAGGGTAAAATGTGGATCTGTAAATATTGAATCACTATTTATATGCAGCTTTTTTCCAGATCTGCAGATTGTGAATAGTTATCTCATAAAATCTGCAACTTAAAAGTCATGGATTGATGCGTCTTTTTATAGTATCTTACTTTCTTAAAAAGTAGAAATATCATAAGTTCCATAAAATTAGCTGCTTTTCTTTCTTTTGTACCTTATCTGAGTCAAACAGCGCTGAAAAGCAGCTCTGTGGAAAGGGACCTGGGGTCCTCTTGGACAACACGCTCAGTATGAGGAAACAGTGCACTGCTAGTGCAGCAAAGAAAGCCGACAGCATGCTGGGCTCCATCAACAAAGGCATTCACCAACAGAGATAAAGACGTCATTATCCCTCTCTGCCCAGTGCTTGTCAGGCCACACCTGGAATCCTGTGCCCAGTTTTGGTCCCTGCTATGCAGAAAAGATGTGGACAGGCTGGAGAGGGTCCAGAGAAGGGCCACCAAGATGATCAGAGGCCTGGGAAGCTGCCATGTGAGGAAAAACTGAGTGAACTGGGTTTGTTCAGCCTTGAGAAAAGGGAAGCCTTAGGGGAAACCTTATCACCGTGTTGCAGTGTTTCAAGGGTGGCCACAAAGAAGGTGGAGACTCCCTTTTTCCAAGTAATCACATAGAGAAGATGCAGGTTAATGGGTACAAGTTATTCCTGGGGAGATTCTGACTGGATAGAAGAGGAAAATTATTTGCAATGAGAACAATCAGACATTGGAATAATCTCCCCAGGGAAGCGGTGGATTTCACAACCTTGGATGCTTTTAAGATTGACCTGGACAGGGTGCTGGGCCCTTTTATCTAGACTGTGCTTTGGCCGAGAATGGTTGGACCAGATGATCCTTGAGGTCCCTTCTAATGTGATATTCTATGCTTCTATGGTGGGTCTCTACAAGTGAATAAAGATGGGGTTTATGAAGAAAAAAGAGAAAAAAGTCCAATGTTTTATTTCTTGAATCTTTATAGAAAAAGGCAGCAAATTATAGTAGTTTTAATGACACCGAGAGGATAGAAATTCTATGTCTTACTTTTCTCCTCTTTCCTTGTTTTTGGAAATTTAGTAATTTTTGTGTGCTATTACACATTTCTGATTGGATTTTACCACATTTGTCCTCTTATTAACATCTTACTAATTTTATAGCTAATGACTAACACTAGCTATGCTCATCTGAAATCTGCAGAGATTGCAGGTCATTCTGTGCTTTATTTCTGCCAGACTTATGCTAAAAACTAACTTGCAAATGGAATTAATTGAAAAGATGATGGAGGTTTTTTTTTCTCTTCTGTAAGTTTACATCAGGAAATGTAGCTAATGTGTATGGAAGTCTTCAATCTTCCAAATAAATAGAACAAAGTGAAGGAAACTTGCCTGTGTAGGACTTTGGCTTCACATATGGCAGAAGCGATTAAACTGACAGATGAAATTTAGAAATATGATACAGAGCTGAAAACTATGATGTTAGATAGCCTTCAGGACAAGTTTCACTGCCAGATGTTCCTACTTTTTAGCTGAAGTGATTCTTAAGTATTCTTTTATCTGTTCCTCAGGATACACATTCCACCACTTGAATTTCCTTATGGGAACTTACTTATCCAAGAACGGAAATGCTATTTCTTTGAAGTATCAGAACAAACTTGCTCTGTTTATCTATTCCAGGTGGGAGAAATTCCATCCCATGGTGAGTGGTGTATCCCGTGTAGCTGTTATCAAATGCCAAAATCTGTCATTAAAAGCTTCAGTTAGCCTAAAGATGTCTGATGAAACAATTTGTCCTGAATCTTACTGGGGATATATTTAAGAGGATTTTTCACACAACACACTGTTTTATTGTGAAAATATTTTCTGTGTAATACTAGGCTTTAAATATACATTGTCAAACAATAGAAAACCAGATTTGACTAATTTATCAGAGAGAGCTCTGTCTGCTAAACATAAACTGTCCAGATGCAGCTCAATCATAAAGATAGTAAAAGTGTTTCCACTGACAGGTGATAGGACATGTTTTTAGGTTAAATGGAGCTTTAGTCTGAATTCATACAGAAATGTATGTAGCTTTAAGATTCCCTATGGAAAGAACACAAATAATGTTATTAATCTTCCCAAATTTAGTAATATAAACTATGTAAATTTTTTGTACATTTCAAAGTCTTAAAATAAATTCTGCTGATACTGACTGCAGATACTGAAAGTGATTATAAAGAAGTCCTTTTGTTCCCCAATAAAGGACTTAAGCAAAGTATGAATTCATTCATTTGTAAGGATATTTTGTAGCAGTGCCTCCAATTTCAATTTTAGATCTTTTCAATTTCCTAAATCTGGATCAGTAAAATGAAGCTGTTCCATTAATATAGACAATCCTCTGTCATCTTTGAATAAGCACACCATAAATCTTCATTTCATCTCACCGTATCACATCCAGGATCTCTCTCTACCTCATTAATGAAAACAGCTACTTAATAAAATAATGAAAATTAGCAAAATTCCTGTGTTATATATATGAAACATTAAAAGATCCTATGCACTTTCAGGTTTGCTAGGCAACTATAATATTTATACCCAGTCAGACCTAAAAATAATTTTTCTAGAATGAAGCAAATAGTTATTATTTAATAAAAAGTTGCATGTAAAAGATTTCAGTTTATCACTTAAGGGGAAAAAAGAAACAAAAAAAAAAAAAGGAAGAGCTGTTCTCATAGTTGCAACCTTCACTAGAGCAAGAGGAGTTCTGGAGTTCTTAAAGCTGAATTCTACTGCAGGTAACTATATTTTTAAGACATATAAACATGAGACAAATCACTGCTGTTCCTCATCAGAGTTCTCAGCTGCAGAGACTGCTGACAACATATATGCAACACTGATATAATAACTAGCAAAAAAGAGAGGCAATCAAAAACCAGAGTATATATGAGCATAGATGCTCTCAAAATCATTCCCAAAATATCTTTTTGACTGCTAAAAGAGCTATTGACTACAGAGACCAGTCACCTAGAACAAACAGTTATCTATGTAGAATTATCTATTGAAATAACATAGCTAATCTGCCACTTCTGAATTCAGGAAAGATACACTCTGCTGACCATTTTAACCCATTGTGACTCACCTAAAAACAGTTCCACTGCTTCTACTCAGTCATAAGAAAAAAGATAGGTTCTAAGAACAGAACTGAAAATGCTCTGAAAAAAAACACACTGGAATTAAAGCTAGAAAATGCATCACAGTCCTAGAAATAAGGGCAATCATTATGATCAGAGACTCCTAAACTTGGTTTAAAGGTACTGCTGTCTAACAACACAACCTACACTCATCAGCTCATCGTATCTCGGCTATCAGTCCTGCCTAATAAAACTGTATTTTCATTCACTCAAGAGCAGCCTCTTCTCTTCAATAGGCAGAAAGCCTTTTCATCTCTCCTCCATTTCTCTCCTTCCTTCTATTCTCCCACCAACAAATAATTCTGCCTTAACAGCATGAGTAGGTTAATTAACCTTTGCTTTTCTCTTTGCATGACTCTCTGCATTGACAGTAATGCATGTCACTGCCTGCATTCCAAATGCATTTTCTGCTTTGTAGAAAGCCATAGCTCAACACCTGAATGAATCATAGGATCATAGAAGGGTTAGAAGGAACCTCAAGGATCATCAAGTTCACACTCCTCTGCCATGGGCAGGGACATCTCCCACTAGATCAGGTTGCTTAAGGCTCCATCCAACCTGACCTTGAACACTTCCATAGATGGCACATCCACAATCCCCCCAGGCAACAAGTTCCAGTGCCTCACCACCCTCAGGTGGTGAGGCTCTATCTAGTCTAAACCTATGCTCTTCCAGCATCCACCCATTACCCCTTGTCCTATCACTACAGGCCCTTATAAAAAGTCCTCCAGCCTTCTTGTAGGCCCCCTTCAGGTACTGGAAGGCCCCTATGAGGTCTCCTTGGAGTCTTCTCTTTTCCAGGCCAAACAAATCTAACTCTCTCAGCCTGTCCTCATAGGAGAGGTGTTCCAGACCTCCGACCATCACACTGTTGGCTCATGTTGATCTTACTGTCCACTAACACACCCAAATCCTTCTCCCCAGGACTGCTCTCAATCCACTCATTGCCCAGCCTATATCGGTGCTTGGGATTGCCTCGACCCAGATGGAGGAACTTGCGCTTGGCCTTATTAAACTTCATGAGGTTGGCCTGGGCCCACCTCTCAAGCCTGTCAAGGTCCCTCTGGATGGCATCCCTTCCCTCCAGCGTTTTGACTGCACCACACAGCTTGGTGTCGTCAGCAAACTTGCTCAGGGTGCACTTGATGCCACTGTCCATGTTACCAGCAAAGATGTTAAATAGTGCCAGCCCCAGTACTGATCCCTGAGGGACACCACTTGTCACTGATCTCCACTTGGACATTGAGACAATGACTGCAACCCTTTGAGTGTGATCTTCCAGCCAGTTCCTTAACCACCAGTGGTCCATCCATCAAATCAATGTCTTTCCAACTTGGAGACCAGGATGTCATTCAGGACAGTGTCAAAGGCCTTGTGCAAGTCCAGGTAGATGACATCAGTTGCTCTTCCCTTGTCAGTTGATTCTGTTACTCCATCATAAAAAGCCACCAGATGTGTCAGGCAGGATTTTCCCTTGATGAAGCCATGTTGATTGCTACTAATCACCTCCATATTTTCCATGTGCCCTAGCAGAGCCTTCAGAAGTATCTGCTCCACAATCTTGCCAGGCACAGAGGTGAGACTGACTGGCCTGTAGTTGCCTGGGTCTTCCTTTTTTCCTTTTTTGAAAATGGAAGCGATGTTTCCCCTTTTCCAGTCAGTGAGCACTTTACCAGACTGCCATGACCTCTCAAATATGATGAAAAACAGTCTAGCAACTTCATCTGCCAGCTCCCTCAGGACCTGTGGATGGAACTTATCAGGTCCCATGGACTTGTACACCTTCAGGCTCTGTAAAGGGTCTCACACCTGATCTTCACTTACAGTGGGTGGATCTTACTTATCCCAGGCCCTGCCTTTGCCTTCTGCAACTTGGACAGTGTGGCTAGAGCCCTTGCTGGTGAAGGCTGAGACTAAGAAGGGATTGAGAACCTCTGCCTTCTTCATATCCTTCATGACCAGCTCTCCTGTTCCTTCCAGAGAGGGTCCACATGTTCCCTAGCTTTCCTTTTATCACTGACATGCCTTTAAAAGTTTTTCTTGTTACCTCTGATGTCCCTAGCTAGATTTAATTTTATCTAGCTTTCCTAACCCAGTCCCTGTCTGCTTGGACAACTTCCTTTTATTCTTCTCAGTCTACTTGTCCTGTCTTCCACTTCTTCTAAGTTCTCTGTTTAAGTGTGTCCAGGAGCTTCTTGTTTATCCACACAGGCCTCCTGACATTCTTGCCTGCCTTCCTCTTTTTTGGAACGCATTGCTCCTGGGCATGGAGGAGGTGGTCCTTGAATATGGACCAGCTTTCTTGAGCCCCTCTCCCCTTCAGGGTTTCATCCCATGATAATCCACTAAGCAGGTCTTTGAAGAGGTCAAAGTCTGCTCTCTTGAAGTCCAGGGTGGTTAGTTTGCTGCACACTCTCCTTGTTGCACTGAGGATCTTGAATTCTAACATTTCATGGTCGCTGCAGTCAAGGCTTCCCTTAAGCTTCACATTATCCACTAACCCCTCCTTGTTGGTGAGAACAAGGTCCAGCATGGCACCCCTTCTCATTTGTTCCTTTACCACCTGGAGAAGGAAAGTGTCATCAATGCATTCCAGGAATCTCCTGGATTGCTGGTGCCCTGCTGTGCTGTCCTTCCAAGAGAAAGCTGGGTGACTGAAGTACCTCACGAGGACCAGGGCAAGGAAAGAACATTGTGGTGTAAGAAGCAAACAAACAACTGCACACTTAATTTATGATTCTGCATTTTCTATGCCAATGTCAGCTCATGCCTTACTATTTTGCTTTTCAAACAGCAGCTTATAGAACCTTTGCCAGGACATGCTTCTGTGAATGGCGGGATTTCAGCAGTCTGAAGTGGCATGACAATTTTTTAACCACAAGAAGAGGCTAGAATTGTATGTTAATACAAGTGTTAGTCAACCAAGTTTTTGTTGATGTGGATTTTACAATCCCCAAACCAGTTTTATGTGAAAAATGATCCTCAAGGAATAAAGCTGAAACTTACAGTGAGTCACCTGTGTTAAAGACCTTAGTAAATAGTTTATTCATGAAAATGCATGCACAGTCAGGCTTTATAAGTCCATATCAAATCTTAATCTATGGATTTTATTTAAATTAGAATCTGAGTTTTCAGACTTTTCCTAATTTTCATGTCTTTATCTCAAGGGACTTTCCCAACTACATTGTTGGGGAGTGTATTCCTAAGGTAATTTTAATATGAAATTCTACTTTTTGACAGTATTGAAAATATGTATTCTTTGTTGCACAATGCAGTATTTTAGATATTTACTTTCAAGGGAATCTGAAAAACTATTGATAGAACAAGAGATTCCAAGTTATCTGGAATAGGTAGAATTCATTAAATCAGAAATGCTGACACTGATGAATGCTGCCAATATAGAGCCTGGTCCACTGCTCTGAATTAAGACAAACATGTTGCCTGATCTAGTTGAGAGGTGTCCCTGCCCATGAGAGAGAGGTTGGATTAAATGATCTCTAAGGTCTCTTCCAGCCTAGGCCATTCTATGACTCTATGATATGCGATGCCTCCATTTTCTTTTTCTGTGTGGAAACAGCCAGGTGACATGTGGCCTGTTTTGTACATTTACAGCTCAAAAGGAGAAACTAGTTTATGCAGCAACAGCCCTTCATTCTGTTCAGGAGCACAGCAAGAGGCCCCTTTCTGACAAGAATAAAAACAAATCAAGTTTAATTCTGCACGTTCCCCTCATAGGTTAGATATGCAGAAATAAATTACAAATCTCTGCCGCACCGCTTCCTCATATACGCTATTTAGGAAATTAACTTCTATTTTGAAAGGCTGTAAATGAGTGAATATTGATACAAAAATTATCTTTTCAGATCTTAATTCTACTTTACCTTCTCTGCCCTCTTCCAGAAATAGAAGTATCATTTTGTCATGGAACATCAATCAGCTTGAGGATCGATATGGCACTGTAACCTTGTTGCAGAGATGAACTGGAATGTTTATCATCCATGAACTTCATCTCATGAAGATGATGTAATATCATACAGAAATAGCCATATACACATTAAAAATATTTCAATCCTGCTTTGAACTCTCATTTGAGAAATTTCAAATCTAAAGATAGAAATTAGCAAATAAGGAAAGAAAAGTATGCTTGTGAAGTATATTTATTGAATAACACAATATACTGGTTTTGGCTCTTCACTCCACCCCACCAGCAAGTAGGCTGGGGATGCACAAGAAGTTGGGAGGAAACACAGCTGGGACAGCTGACCCCAGCTGACCAAAGGGATATCCCAGAGCACATGACGTCATGCTCGGCATATAAAGCTGAGGGAGGAAGGAGGGGATGTTTGGAGTGATGGTGTTTGTCTCCCTGAGCCACCGATAGGCATGATGGGGCCCTGCTTTCCTGGAGTTGGCTGAACACCTGCCTGCCCACAGGAAGCAGTGAATGAATTCCTTGGTTTGCTTTGCTTGCATGTGCAGCTTTTGCTTTACCTATTAAACTCTTTATCTGAACCCAGGAGTTTTCTCATTTTTTCCCTTTGGATTCCCTCCTCCATCTCCCACCAGGGAGCAGTGAGCAAGCGGCTGGGTGCGGCATAGCTGCCAGCTGGAGTTAAACTGCAAGCATTTTATTTGCTTCATGTTTTGAGCATGTACAGCTTTTCTAATGACATCAATCTTTGGAGAGTTTGATATGCTTATAAGTCTGTCCAATTTAATTTTTCATGCTGCTAAAATGATTACATAACTGACCTTAGTAATTCCCATAAAGTTATGAAGTGTAAGAGAAAATACCGTAAGACACATTCTTCTGTCCCAGTATACTAATAAACTCTAATAATAATAACCAAAATATGGAACTATTCATTTGAACACATCCTTTCTGCACACATTTCAAAAAAATAGCTCCAGCTATCCCTTTTAAGTAATGTCAGATATACCATACTATATAACAAAACTGTTTATAAAAGTGCTTTCCTGAATATTCATTAAAAAATATTTGGAAATTAAATTGACTACAACTTCTTCCTCCTTTTACATAATCTGGACAAATATTTCTTATTATTTTTTCTACTCTCTTAGCATCATTATCATGACAGTACAATCTTATTTAGAAAATACTGTTTCAGACACCATTCTAAAAATACCTGTTGTCAAGGGTTTTTTCCTCTTTATAGATGAGAAATCAGTTCAGATATTTTATCAATTTATGTTAATGAACTTAAGCTAGCTTTGCTAGCTTTTTTTACTTTTGCCAAAGAAATCAAGAGGAAACCCACATAAACTCTTTTTACATGTGTTTACATTACATGTAAGCAAGTCGTTATGGCAAGACTGAACGGTTTATACACGTCTAACTAACCACTTAAATTACAACTAGAAGGGCTAAAAGATTTTAAATTTATTTTTAAATTGCGCTTCAAAAATTCTCTAGTGCAGCAGAACAAAGGAAACTGCAAAGATGAAGATAAAAGAGCTGTGGCTGAATGGTTAAAGAAAACTCTTCTTTCTTTTTCTTTTACTTGTTCTAAAACTAGAAGAGACTTCCCAACAGACATTTACATAAATGACCTGCTGAAAATATTTTAAAAAGCCCTCTATGTTTTGTAGTAAATTTAATAGCTACCAGAAATTCTGTGGGAGTGAGCAGAAACTGCATGGGGTTTTTTCTGTTGTCAGGTAAATTTGATTCAACGATCTAGGGCACACATGTAGTACAAATTTCCAAGAATTCCCTGCTTGATTCTTTTTTTTGCAAAAAGCAAGAGTAAGAGATTCTTACTTCCATCTGCCAGTGTCATGTCCCGTCATCATTTAAATCTCTTTTATTTGGATAATTGAGTTTTTGTGATACTATCCTCTAAGCACAGAGGAAACATCCAATTAAAAATCCTTTCTCCTTTCCCTTCCACTCAGAAGTTTTTATTCTCTTTTTGCTTAATGAGTTTCTGTGTGCCATCTCACAAAATAGAAAGAAAAGGAAAGAAAAAATCAAAAACAGGCAGGGTTGGAGAGGAACAAGTAGGAAGGAAAAGTCTTTAACTTTGCCACTAAAAAAGGATAATATGGAACTGATTTGCAAGTGAAAAGATAACATAATTAATGGATATGGCAAACAAACTATTGCTGTATTTCTTTTCTTTCCTTATGACTAATGACGTTTGCAGGGCCTGACAAGACCCAAGTGTGTTCTTGTTTGAAGAATGCTATAAAGTCCTGAAGCATCAACGTAGTATATGTGGAACTGGCGTCTCAATCTCTTGCTCTAAAATGTCCATGGTTATTAAAATACCAGAAAAAGAAAGAGAGGAGAAAAAAAGGGCAGAAAGAATTAACACAATCTGAGGCAGAAATTGATTTTCTGGGCTTCAAAACAAGCACAAGGTGTTTCAAATTATTTACACCATTTGAGGGAATTCAGGTGCTAACCAATGGCCTACAGGACATTAAAGCAAATACAGGAAATATACATGCTTTGAGAGAAGCTTAATCTTGCTAACAATGTACTTGTGTATGAACACAATGTCCTCACAATCACTTGCACTTCCAGTCCCATCTAAAAACTTAAAAACGTACTTGCCCATTTTATCTAACTGTAAGAAAAAACTCTTTGGCTATGTTTGCTGAAAATATGTAAATGTTTATATTTATATATACATTTAACTAAATAAACAGCAAGATCTACGACTGACAACATTAGGAGTAAAAAAGAAGCAAGGGGGTTTCATTTTCAAAGAGAGAGATTTGAGCTGCTGTTTCATTGCCTTTGTAATGACACATTTCATTGCTTTTGTGTGATACCGCTGTTTTTGCACTTAACAAGCATAAATTTGATAGTTTGACCAATACACCAATTATACTAGCAGATATTATTTTTTTTACTGTTCAGAATGCAAAACAAGATAAAGCAAAAAGAATGCACAATTAAGAATTACGTTAAAGATATATAAGACTAATAATTCAGAAGAAAATTGACAGGATATGGAATATGTTTAGTTTAATACTTTCTATTTTAACTCTTTTTAAAGGTCCCAGTTCAACATGTGTATTTGTGTTAAATCAAAATTAAAACAAACATACAGAATATATGGAAGAACACGGAAGAATAACACTCAAAAATCTGCAAACTTGGCAGCTCACAGGTGTATCCGTAGACTGAAGTAAACCACAGAAAATGTATTTTAAAATGTATTTGAATAGAAAAAGATCTCTATAGAAAAACAAATAAGGGAATGAAACAAGCATTTTCTTTGTTTGGTGCTTAAGAAATAAAAACAACTGAGAATTTGAGAAGTATTAATCAGAAGCACAGCTAGCTTCACCTTTGAAAAACAGGAAAGGATACAAGAATGCTATAACCCAGGAAAAGAGATTTAAATATAACAGTACTGTGGCATAGCTCTGTGGTCTTCAGATTTGGCTGTAAACCAAGAAAACCTGAACTTAAAGCAGAAGACAAGGTCCAATCTTCTGTGTATTAATCAGAAAGCTACTTCTTCTGTCTGTCCAATTCATTACATGCGAGATGCAAATAACTGCATATGTAGTGACGCAAAGTAATATGCAGTAATAAGCTTCATCATAATTATGGTGTATGAATACTGGATTATTTTATAATGATTTCTTAAAACAGGAAAATAAATGTTAGAATTTGGTTTAAGAGATTGAAGTCCATAACCAGTTTTTTGAGCCAAATTAATTAATCCCTACTTCTTACATCACAAAATATACCCAAAGTCAAGTAGAGAAGACAGAAGAAGAGCTTCTGGTAATAACAGAAGGGTTTTGAAAAAGAATTTGTGCATCAGCAATAACAGTCTAAGTGAAGCTGTGATGTACTGCTAAAATAAAATTAAACTGAAAACGCAAAATGTCAGCAAAAGTAAATTCGTTTACATTCTGAATTTCTGTGTGGAATTTCAGTTGAGTTTTTCTCATTGATGAACTTGATGCATTACATCATATGAAAGACTGTGCTGGGTATCCATTCAGAAGGACATCCGTTACCAAAAAAAGCTTCCCTCTGCTCCACAAGTTAAATAGCTCTATTTATCTTGATAATATTTGACATTTTTATCACATATAGAACTTTTTCAGTTCATACAGATTATTTGGACTTTTTTCCCTTTTGACCTTCGTCTCTGCCACAGCCTCTCCTCACTCCCAGGATCACATGTAATTTATTATCTTGAGATACTGCCACAAGTTGCCTTCAGGGACCAAAATCATTTTCTTTTTTTTTCTTTTTCTTTTTTTTTTTTTGGTAGGTTTTCTGTGACTGTCAAATTATACTGCTACAGCAAACAAATTTCTCACTGAAAGACTGCGAACATTTTCACCAATCTTTCTCTAAATTAATTTTTGAAAGAACTGGACAACTGCACATACAAGAAGTCTCTCCGAATCTTGCCACCTGCAAGTCAAATGTAGCCCAAACAAGAAACTGTCATAGCCTTTTGGCTTTCCACAAGTCTTTAAAAAATTATCTCTGTGCACTTTCTAGCAGAAAATGTCCACATCAAAAGGGTAGCATTAGAGCTGTTAAACAAAGAATGAAACAATAAATTGGCTCTCCTTGGAATCTCACACTACAGTCCCCGAGTGATCTTATCATCCATGGTAAATACTATAGCTCAGTGTATCACTAAGGAGCTAAATGACAGCAGTGGATAAAACGAAGAAGAATTCCACTTATGCTTCCAACAATAAAAGGTATCCTAGCTATAAATAAAAGATAACTTAGCTATAATTAAAGTAGAAACAGTTACTGGTGTTCTACATTTTAAGCTTCAGTCATGCTTCCCATAAAATACAGTAAATTTCAGCTAGAACAAATTCTAAGGTCAAATTGTGAAGCAGTGATAGTCTTCCTCATACTTCCATGGAGCCACCTTCCAGTATGTTAGATGACATAACATGACTCCGCATTTGGGCCTTTTTGCAGAATCAGCCAATTGACAAAGTGGTGTCGCAGCCCTACCAGGAAAAGTGCAACCCAGTAACATCAAAACACAGAAGAAATTTAGTAATGAGGCTTTAGGAGAAAAAAGAAAAAATCTATGACACTGAGAATCACACAAGAAAATACAATTTGCATAAAAGGAAGTTCTTACAGAAGACAGAATTCATCTATCTGAAACACAGCCTGACATTTGATATGACGTCAAGTTTTCATGCCATACTGCACAGTCAGGTAGGTATGGAGAGGCACCACACCATAAATGTCACATTTTATTGTGGGATCAGTTTTATGAGATGGCCATTGGGCAACTTCAGAAATAGAAAGTTTTGACCGACAAATATAAGGCAATGGGGAGTCGTGCCAAACCCTGATCATGTTTTCCTCGACAAGGTTCTGAACTGGATTGTGTACATGCACCTGTCTAGATGTACTGTGTGAAGTCAAGCAACCACAGGACATCCCATAGAACTGCAACCATTTCTAAGTCAAGGCCTATTCTTCATACATAACATTAAGGAAGAGGTCCTTTTGTACAGAGGAGATGTCATTGAGTGAGACACTAAAGCCCTTTCAGCCTGACAAGGTGTAGAGAGCATCAAATGAAATCTGTACAAGAGAAGCTTACGTGAACTGAAGAACATGAGTAATAAAGTCAGTCCTCTCTGAGAAGCGTGGGCTCTCTTGAACTTGAAAGCTAGTCAGTTACCCCCACATTAAACTGTATTCAGTTCTGCATGGTTGACTAAATTCACTGGTAGGGTTCATTAAAAAAAGGAAGATGCCACTCTGTGTGAGCAGATGGACTATGTTCTTTTTTCCCCCCTGAGCCATGCTGGGTATTCTATCCATAAATCGATAAGGAAAACTCATTTATTCCCACTGCATGCAAGTAGAGATAAGACCAATGAATTTAAATTTTAAATAAACAATGAATAAAGTAGATTCACTTGTTTTTGGAAATGTACTAGTTCCTCTGGTGTTGTTGTAAAAGTCCTGACTGTATGCAGTTTCTTATTGTATAATCTACAATAAAAGAAGAAACCTGGCAGAAGAATAACGTAAGACAGCCAATTGCTTATAGCACTACCATGTCCTTGTCAGGAAAATAGTTATGTTTAAACCCTAACTATTCATTATACATCTAGCATTTTGAGTACTCATTTGTTCTGCACTTTTGTTGTATGAACATACAGAACAAGGAGATTAATTATAAGATAGAAAGTTCTATTTTAACAAAAACATTAGGCTAAGTTCCAAATTAGTAAGCAAACCTCCCAAGCCATCAAAAAATATACAGTAAAGTTCAAACACTGGCAGATTTAAATAAGGGAATTTTAATCTGAATGTTCTGTTTTTCAGCAGCCTAGCAGCTGTGGGGCTGCCAAGAACTTAAAGTACTAAAATATATTTTATCTGTTTATTATTAAAAATATTGTTAACTTGATCAAATAACCTGAGAAATATTAGCTAAAATGCACACATCCAGAACACAGTTTTCAGTCTCCCATTACTGCAAACACCTGGGCACAGTAAGTATGAACTGTACAAACTTTTGCAGCACTGAACACTGTAAAACACAGTTTCAGTCCTCCCAAAACACCTTCCCTCCAAAAATGACAAAAAACCTTAATAAACTGCTCTGCTCTGAAGAACCGCTATGACTTAGTGATGTGGGAATTTTTCTGTTGCACTTCTCAGTTCTTCTGAAGGAAACTCATCCCCATGTCTATTAGACATTTTTTAAGAGGAATTTATTTAATTGACAGTCTTGGATTTCAGTATTTTAACTGATTATACTAGAAGTTACTGCTTTCTTAAGCAAATGACACAAGACCATGAAAATCATCTTCTTTAAGATGGCTTTAATTATAACTTCAAAATTTGCTCTGAAATAACTCTAGATGAATGTTACACTTTAAAACCCCTCATATCTTCAAATGTTTTAATCTTACTGTAAATTAAAGATAGTCATAACTAGAATTCCTTTAATTTTGATGCATCTTTAGCTAACATATTAGCTGAACTAACAGAGACACAGAGGAAAGTAGTAAGGAAACTTGCTTTCCAGAGTCCACAGGTAATTTAAGATACAACAAATAAAAAGAAAGCTGCGTCCATCATTTCAGTTCGAGGCCACCAGTATCTGAAGGGAGGAGACCATAAGAAATCTCGTGAGAAGGAGAAGCTGGGAGAGAGCGACATGAATCAGCAATGCAGGCTGACACATCAACGCTTCAAAGCAAGAAGCGTTGATGCCAACAGCCCATATCACTCACGTCAACTGTACAACGGCAAATCACGACACGCCAGATGCTTCGTAGCTCTCGTTTAAATGTGCAGTGTTGGAGAATGGGAGAAGGAAGAAAGAAGTGGAGAACGTTGAGTGGACGTTCTAAATCTTGGATGAGAAGTATTGGATGAGCATGATGCTCACACCTCTGGCAGTGTCGTTATGAAGAAATAATGACAGCCCACAGGACGGCAGCACATTGTTCCAGCAATTAGGACATATGGTGGTGTCATTACTTATACATTGCAAAAGATGCTCATGGCTGCATAAGCACAGCAGCACAATGTGATACTGGTTTGATACACAGTCAGACCAAAAGGAGATGTCCAAGAGACTAACTCTCATTCACGTCACTTCCAATATTGTTCTAGCTTACTGTGGCAGTTAATTTTTATGGCAGTCTTGAGGCTGCATTCGGGTCATAATCCCAAACTGACTGAGGTAAAATAGTTTTAAAACCAAAAAGAGAGTTGAAACATCAAAATATATTTATTTATATTTTAATTTTTTTTATACTTGAAAAGCTATAGCAGGCATTGTTTATGCAGAAAATAAAGCTGTTTGCTATCAGTAATTCATCACATTACACGACTAAAGTAATTTATAGACAAACTCTTCTGTCTTTCAAAAAACTATGATTCTGGATAGCATCTAAACCAGATATATTCAGATAAAAATATTCAGTAAGGGTTTATTTATATTCTTTTGCATCCTGAAGCAACGCTAGACTTCTAAGACAGTTCTCTGCTAAGACAGACACCCGTGGATCCTTTTTAATATTGATAAAAAGTATGGTTTCTGGTACTGTCAGTTGTCAAAACAGTATCCCTATGGAAATTTCAGACTTGTAGTGTATCCCTGTTTCATCCATTTCTGAAGAATAAGTGACAGTATTGGTCTTTGAATCATGTACATAGAACTCTGGGCCCGACAGACTCAATTTAACCACTGAGGAATCACAGCCCACCATCCCCTACTGGTTTTGCCTTTGACTAGTCATAACTATATTTACTGAATATATTAAAATCCACAAGATGAACTTGAACAGTAAAGTGAAGAAAAAAAGTTACAGTTTTCTTGGAGCTCACAGTAGCAACAGTGGAGAAAAGAAATTTCAACATTAGACAATTAGATTTCCTATATAGTGAATAGGAACTATGTTGCACATATAAATTCAGTTTCCTGGCTTTATTTAAATATCCCACAGGGACATAACTATCTCTTCTGTACCCTTTGAAAAACTTATCTCTCTACATCTATCAGAAATAAAGATATTTATCTTGCCTAAATCAGAGTTTCAGTCATAGTTTTCCTAAGTTTCTGCTTACAGAATTGTATAAAATGATACTATAGAAATAATATTGCCTTGCAATTCTTCTAACAAGAAAAACATTAAATGCATACTTCTTTGTTTACAACATATGTAGCTTTCTAGAAAGAGCAAAGAATTATTTCTGAACATTATATTTCTTTTTTGGCCACTGCCAAAAAGCCAGTTTTGTGAATGATCTAACCCATTGTTCATTAGTAAGATTTCAGACAGGTAATGATAAGCCAAGGACCACTTTCTTTTTTTTTTTTTTAATTATTATTGTCATTATCATCATCATCTTTGGAACAGATTGCATCAAAATCAGTCACTACTAAAATTAGACTGCATCAAAATCAAGGTAATTCAGAAATACCCTGAACACGGTCAGACTCAAGATTGCCTGGGTGAAGCTGCAACACAGTGTTCAAACCTTAGCTAGCTGGAGATAAGTGCTACACATATCTATTTACTAAATGAAAGTCAAGACCAAGAGCCTTGCAAAGATATCAAACTCAGATTATTAAAAATAAAATTGTGTATTATTTGTGAATGATTTCCTAAGAACACACATTTCAGTTTTTCTCTGCAAATATGAGATCTACACCATTTGTTACAATGAATCCTGATACTGTAAGACAAATGCATCACTCAGAAAAGAGCTGGAGGTCAAGGATAATGACCAGGAGTCAGAAAGCAATATTAAAATTCTGGGAAATTCAGACACAGAATTTCTTTACAGCTGCACATTTTCCAAGAGAACAAATATGATACACTCTTCCTCACTCAAACGCTGTATTACCTTTCTCCATAGCTTCCTCTCCAGCAGAGCATCTGCACAACTCTAGAGCCCTGTCATACCTAAGCATATGAAAACAGATAGTCCAGAGCCAGTTTGCAGCTACAGGCTGTTGGTATGTGAGACCTCTTACCAGTTGGTAGGGATTGAGAGAGAAAGGATTTCTTCCTCTCTCCACACAGAACTGCTACTTCTCTCTCCAAAGGACACCGTAAGTTGGAAACTCAACCATGGCAGCATCACTTGTTTAATCCCCTACCTGCACTACCCTAAAACTCTATACACAAAATCTAAGCATTATAACTGTTTCCTATTATATTTCATTATTAAAATGAATTAACTGAATTCATCTGCTACTGCAGTGAGGAGGTGAAATTGTCCTTGTCTGCTCTAAAAGAACCACTCATTCTGCAGTAACTGCACACAGCCTATGTCTATGGTAACACCACTTGAACCCTAATTCACAGGAATCGATGACAAATGCACTCCTGAAAGGAAGGAAGGAAGCAGAACAATTTGCTTGTTATATCAGACACAATTGCTACTCAGTTTCAAATAACTATATGTGATAGATTATTATTTGGGCTGTTCCTTTTTCTTCACTCATGCCCAAAAGGCCCACAGACTCTGTGCAGCAAAGCAACTGCAAACTTTAAAATAAAAGATACAAATAATAAAATAAATAATAAAATAATAATATAAGATAAAAGTTCTGTGACATGTATTCCAGGGCTAGTTCCTCCAAAGTTTTCTCTCATTTAATGTCTGGTCATAAGGAACACCTAATACACACTGACAGTACACCCAAGCTGTATATGCACTTTACTATACTTTATAAAACTTCCAAAAGTATATGAAAATAACGATGGTGGATCAGACCTCTGTGAAAAAACAAGAGATTCTTCTTCATGGACTACAGAGCAACAGAGCTTAGTAAAATACAAAAGCAGGCAAATAAACTTCACGTTTTAGCATGACAACAGCAGAACTTGCCTTTTAGATTCCTTATAAAACAGGTAAATGAAGAATAAAGGTAAGTAATTTTTTTCAGGACCAGACCATTTATGACTTCTGGACTTTTGTTAGCTCTCAGAAAATAATGGAGAATAAATGATTAGTCCACCATATTTTTTCATTCATTCTGTTGCAGAAAAACGCCTTTATTTGTGGGATGTCATTTAATTTCTGATGTCATTGTAAAAAATATTTTTAGTCACTCTTAAGAGCAACACTAGCTATCCTGCAGAGTACAGATGAGAAAACTTCCTGACACAGTTTCAGAAAAGATAGACTCAATCTCTCACAAGAAGCGTGGCAGAATGCTTAAGAAATACAGGAGGACAGCTTTTAAACTATTACTAATAAGTTTCTCCATATGCTGCAGCTGCACAGCCTCACCCTTTCTGTGGGTGACATGTCTCAATTGCAGATAAACTGAATCATTGCTACTGAGAATATACAATTGGGTCTGACGTGCGCCAGCATGGGTCCAAAAGGATTTATTAGCAAGGCATTCACTGTGTAGATGTCACCTTGCAAATCTGAGGCCAGGCTCAGGAGTAGCTCAACACTGTTAGTAAGTCTGACAAATCCTGGACAACCCCATACAGAGCGGGTTCAGGGTTCTCAGCAGTCAGCAGTGAGAATCGGGAGAGCTGGAAAGCATAATACCCATATGCTTGCATAGACAGTTTGGCTCTACAAGTATCATTTTTTATGGCTTAGCAGTGATTCTTCTACACCGAGTATGGATCTCTCGAGATGAGTCTCTGCACCACAGGCCTCAGAACTCCAAAGTTCATTTGTTACCTTGGGATGAATCCAAATGCAAGCACATTTCTGCAGTGCTACCCTTGAACATGACAAGTTGACAAGTAAGAATAACTGTGATTCTGTGATTCTGTGATTCTGTGAGAGCAGTACTACAATACTTTTGCAGAACAAACTCGAGCAAACTCCATGAAGCTATTCAGCTGCATTTATATGATGATCTGTAGTGCTTCTGGAAAGGTAGTGACACCTGATGTGGACAAACTCAATGCTCAAAATTGTTCCCAAATAAGACCCAAACGACTTGACTTAACTCTGTTCCATGGCACATGGGAGTCTCAAAGTCATGCTTTTTATAAGTCAAAAATACGTTAATACGTATCGTATTTAGGCTTCCCATTAGTCAGACTGTCCTAACCTTATACTGAAGGGTTAAGTGCACCGGCATGTGCAAGCACCTGTGAGAAGCTGCGTCCTGAAGCAATCATTCAAAACTGTAGGTAATATTCACTGCCAGA
The DNA here is from genome assembly GCF_000703405.1 of Apaloderma vittatum. Taxonomy (NCBI): domain Eukaryota; kingdom Metazoa; phylum Chordata; class Aves; order Trogoniformes; family Trogonidae; genus Apaloderma; species Apaloderma vittatum. The sequence continues at coordinate 27,365 of NW_009715389.1, read as the reverse complement.
CTTGACTCTCATGACTCTTCACTATATTCCTCACTGAAGTAACTAACTTGTCATTTAAAAATGTCACTAGACAGGACTTGAGTCTAACTTGCACATTTGTATTGAAATTGGTGGCAGTTTCCAGTACAGATTGAGCTCTAACAGTTCAGGATCATGTCAGCAACTTGCACTTACATATGATAATTCAGTTCTCTATATAAATATTCAGGCAAGCTCCATCCCTCCTTAAATTACCGGACTCTGTTGGTTATCTCTGAACCTCTGATCGCCAGCCTTTGCCATTTGTTACAAACAAGCCTATTTTCAACCTAGTTTCCAAAGAACCCCCTAATACATTTATTTGACAGGCATCTGTGTACTATATTTGTACTTGCAAACTCAACTGTGTATAAGATCTGGGATAAAAGATTTATAAAAGAATATATAGAAATTGTCTAAGAGAAAACTTGCTAAAGAAATCACTTATATTAGCAAAAAGATTGTTACCAGTTATGCAAAAGAACATATACTACATTGTAATAATAAAGACATAGCATTTTCAAAGCAACAGCTACTGCTTTATTAATTTTTATCAGAATTGCCCCCTTATGGGAAACTTATGAATTGTAATTGGACTGTATTTTGTGTTGGACAGACTTCTTGTCAGGAACACAGCTCCACAGTATTGGTAAATAAATCTTACCTGCTTGTTTGTTGGGTTTTTTTCAACTAGTACTCACTGATCACAGGAAGACAGATGTGAATTTGATGTTAAAAATTATAAACAGAAAAGTAACCTTATTTCCTTACCTAACACTATATACTGAAATTTCACAGGAGCCCTTGAAAACAGTATCTTTAACAGGCAAAAGCTAATATTGCATCATGGGATGTTATGCAGTGGTACAAGTATTTATCTGAGGGATTCAACTCTCCTTCCATTAATTAACAGCAAAAAATTGGTTGAAAGAGAAAAACATAAAATAATTCTTAACTTGTGTTCAAAATTAAATGTACATGGTAAATTGTGTTTCCGATTAAATGGAATTTGCATGAATAGATTTACATGTGCAGCCAAGAAGGAGGAAGAACATGTGAAATAGCAGTCATCAGGTGCATGTCACAGTAACAGCTTGAGCACCCAGATTTATTATCGATTTTCTGTCTCATTGGTTGGATTGTTTCTTCATTATATGGCTTCAGAGTGCACACAAACATATCATAAATCAAGATTTATTAAAGCACAATAGCTACCTGACACCTGAAACTTAATTTTATGTCCTTTTTTAGTTATAGATTTGCTGTACCATTTATAGTCCCCTGCATCAGAATGACTATTTTCTATACTAGTCTCATATGAGGCAATGGTATAGGTGTTCTGTTGGATGCACTGCATAGCCTAACCATGCTCCCCAATGCCTATTACTCTGGAGACAGAAACAATGAGATAGAAAAATGCTAATTCAGTTAAGACCAGGAGTTGCTGCCTCTGCACGTAGGCAAAAGGAGAAATACGGCAACAAATTTCTGATCATAAAAATCCATACCAAAGCAAAATATCCAGCATCTGGCCACATTGTGTGTGTCTCAGTGCTCTGAAGCACACGAAAGCTGCAAGACTTGTGACTGACCAAAAAAACATCACCAGGGTGTCAGAGGAAAGGGAATCCCCTTCAGCCTTTCCCCTAATAATTTGTTCATATTGATATACTGGAAAATATTTTCCTGGCCTTCAAAATACAGTCACCAAACTCGAAGGTATGAGTCAGGTTAGAACTGAGCTGCTATTACAAACCGTTTCTTCTGTATCATTACCTCTACTTTTCTACCATCACCTGCTAGAACAAGGGAATCCTTACATAGATTCCTATATCCCTGCATCTTTGCCTAGAGTTACTGCAGTATATGGACACCTCTTAAGCTTATTGACCAAGTAATTCCACTGAACTAAACAGAAATTAAACTGGATAGACATATTAGCATATGAACACATGCACACACAACTGGATTTCCAACAGGAATGAAGGAGGCCAGAAACTAGCTAATGCTGAGGTTGATCTTGGTCATCTGATTGAAGGGATTATGAGACAATTACCTGGGAAAACAATGGGCTGAATTTGAAATTTCATGAGATCACCGCATAAACTTTGACAAGAACAAAGATAATTATTTTAAAATAATCTGTCAATAATCTTTGCTCACAAAACTGCAGATGAGTTATAAAACAGTAGTAATAAAAACTGCATACGTATTTATTAATTTTAGTAGTTACAGACCAACTATTTTATAAATTAAAATGTTTCATATTAGCTTTTTAAAAAAATACGTGCCAATAATTGCATATTCCAGCGCCTAAGTCCATCTTTCTTAACTCAGACTTTGGCATTCAAAGTAGAATGTTTTTCAAGATGCTGTTTTTCTTTAAATTATGAGTATAATCTCAGTTCTAGCCAATAATGACTGAAATGGTTAAACTTAGCAGACTACACAAGTCTGAAAAATATCCTTTCTTTACCCAATGAAAGGAGTTTTCAAACTCCAGAATCAAATGTTCAGTGATATGGCTTCAGAGCCAATAAAAATAATAGATTTAAAATATGATATTTACACATATATATCATGTTTACTGCCTTCTAAAAACACTGTTAATCTTACATTTCACTTTGGGGTTCTTTGTCCCGAGATAAAAATATACATCTGCATGTTGTTCATAAGCCTTGTTCTATAATGTTAAAAATATGTATTTCTATAGCAGAACTTTCTACTCTATATAATATATAGTCAGTTGGCAGTTGAACGGTTAATTAGTTTTCTGTGTTCATACATAAATTGCACCGTTTCATTTATATGATAAAGCAATTAACTATGAGAGTCCCACAATTATTTGGCAACTACAGCTTACACTTATAACTTTTTTATAGTAATGCTTAGTTTACCTTAAGTCTTTGAAACATATTTACTACTTTTAAACAAGTTGCTGCTTTTACTTTCCCAAAAGCAAGGGTGAAAAGACGCATTATTTTTGACCGAACGAAGTGTGCTTTAGGCATCAAATCAACAGCACTGTAATATAAAAACACAGACAGGAGTTCTGGTTCTCAGTTGTCCTACGAGACAGGTGGTTTGCCCTATTCAGTTTGTCAGAGTTGATTACAAGATAGGAGCTTTTCCATGTTTTATGCTTGGATGAAGATTTTTCAGATGACAATACCCAAGGTTAATCTCTTAATGGATAGTAGACAAAATTTTGCCTACAGTGTCACTTAACTTAGAAGAGTCCATCGTTAAATATTTAGTCATGTCAGTCAAACAACATTTAAAATAGTTAAATGCACCTTTTTGATTCCGCTTTACTTAATTAGTTACAGAAATATCAAGTGTTCTGAAAAGTACCTGTGGGCATTCTGGAAGACAAAATAAAATACAGTCCCAACAATATGAGATTTTTCAGACATACTTTTTTTTATTTGCATTATGTTTGTGTAATCTAAGTTTTCACTCCAGGCACATACTCCCTAGTGCTAATTAAAGCTTTCTTTAGTTACAGCACTACAGTTCAAAAAGTATAGCATGGTAAATAAGCTTTAAGAGTTCACCCAGGGAGCTTACACATTAACTGTTTCACTATTTTTACCATAAAAGTTACTTAGCTTTAACTACCATGTCAATGACCTTTGTGAACCAAGAAAACTTCTTCAGAGTGCCTCCCAACCCCAAAGACCTTCCCTCTGATTTTAGCTACTTTCTTGAAAAGCTCTCCTTGTCCTCCTCTCAATCTCCTGCCTTTCCCTTCCCTCGTTTCTTCCTCAATGGCAAAAGCACCCACGGTTAGCAAGCCTTGAACAATTGTCTTTTTCTTGACCATTTCATGTGGGTTGTTTTTGTAGGGCCATCCAAAACTGAAACTACTCTCGTGGCTTCCTTACAGCTGTAATTGTTATTACATATTTTTCATTATTTTAAGAAGCTGTATGTTTTAATTTACTGAACACAGCAATATTTTTCAAGAATATGCTCTTGAAGCCTTCCTATAAAATTACAGGTTACCTTACACTTCCTTCCATCTTCTTTTTGTTAAAAGCAAATGGGAACCACGAATAAGAGAAATTCAGCTTTGCTATTTTAGAGTCATGCCTTCCTCACTGAAATCGCATTCAGAGTATGTACACCTCTTACCTGCACTGACTCCAGTGAATCCTACACAACTCAGAATTGAGGCTAATATACAAATGCTACCTATGAATATAGAAAATCTCATCAGTGGTTATTATATGTATAAGTGTCTCAAAGTTTTATCTGGTATTTGAATAAATAAATAAATAAATAAATAAGCTGAAACTTAAGCACGGTGGACTTTGAATCCTTTGTTTAGGGAACAGTTCCTGTATTTCACCTTAATATACACAAGTCCCTTCCCCATGGTTTCTCACTCTCACATTTGGAATATTATAAGTGTGCATTGAATTCTGCACCTTATCAGTGGAAGTTCTGCAAGCAAATAAAATTTCAGAGACCTTTACAGGGAGAAGGACAAGATTTTGTTATGAGGATACGGATGTTCCTACAACTGTATATTCCAAAGGTGGAATACACTTTTTGCGTACATTAATTTCACAGTTTCTTTGCAACAAAATAAATAAATATAAAAATCCCTATAGAAACAAAAGTGTGTCATAATTATTCATTTGTCTGATTTATTTTGCAGTTTGCCTCCGTTTCTTCTGTTTCATTAATTCAGGATTGAGGTCCAAACTGTGACAAAACTGATAGGTAGCTAGGCAATTTAAACCTTCTAAACTCTGGGTAACTCATTTTTATTTCCAGTATCATTTCACATGAATAAATGGGCAAAACAAAATCTATACTGCACTCTTGACAAAAACAGATTTCAGAAATTTCTTTGTCATATTTCAAGATCTACATCATGCAGAGAAGGATAGCGTTTACTTAGACATTGAAATTACTCCTTCATTGTAGGTGTTATGTAAGAGCTTTTCCTAAATTTGTGCTGGCATGATCTCTTTCTGATTGCTTGCTTGCACCATTGATTAGTCAGAGAATTTAAGCATTTACTTGAGAAGAAATGTTTCACCCGCTACGTGGATGCTAAAGAAAGATGTATTCAATCTTATCCCAGCATTTACTGGGGTCTTTTTTTTATGTAATTTTTCCTTACATTGTCCAGATTTATTACTTATCTTTTTCTGAAAACATAATTTTAGTCAGCCCTTCTATTGCAGCTAGCACATACAAGGTTTATAATCTAGACATAAGACAAGGTAAAATAAAAATATAGACTATGAAAAAAAAGTTATATAACCCACACGTATCTAGCACAGCTTTTTTTTTTTTTTTGGCCTCAGGAATCTTTGCTTTTTAATAGTAGGCTTGCAGAAACAAAAGGCTTTAGTTTCTTTTATCCTTTGAATTTTGCTTTTTAGACATCTGTCTGTACTGCCTGGAATACTTAACTGCCTTCTAATGGCTGGCTGGATGAAAAACACACTTATTTGTTTGCTCTTGCCATTCTTAAGTCCAAGAGTTGGTTTCCATGACTTCAGCACTTCTCTCACTTCAATGTTCCTGTTGCAGCTAGTGATAAAGTTTGCACTGATTTCAGAGATAGATTTCAACTTTTGAGAATGCCACTCTGACTGCTTGAAGACATTAATCAGAATTTACATAGTCTTATTAGAGAAGTGAGGATTCTGCTCGGAAATTGGCAGGTTGGGCTGGTTGCAACTAGCAGTCAAATATATGCATAGATACCAAACAGGATACACAAAGAACAGAAGTTGGATACTTCTTTTAAAATCAAATTATTTTTCATTTAAGAGTTTTTCTTTACATTTCTAAAGTGCAAATGTAGTAAAATGAAATGTACAAATAAATAAATAAATAAATAAACAGTGACTTTGCAGATGGGAAGCAAAAAACCCCTAGACATTTGAAATTTTGGTTTACTGATTTTTTTAGAATTTGTACTGCAAGAATCATTCCAAGATAGTGGAAATTCACTGGGCTTATGTATAGGGATGCAAAAAAATAGCTAAAACTTATAATGATTCCACTTTGATTATATGACACAGATTATATTATACAAACCAGAAAACACATAGTATCAATTTCAAATGGGTTGCAGTTCACAGTTGGAGGTGATACAGGCACCATGAGAATAAACCAGGAAGCTTTAGGAGCAACAGTGCACACTGCCAGTCAAACACTACAGTAATATGAGAGTAGAAATAAAAGCTATAAAGCCAAAAGCCTGGAGTAGTTAAAAACAAGCTGATTACGTGCCTTATCTCAAGGTCATCTATCCCTGTCTTGTCTCCATGAAATTATTATTGACTTTTCAAAACCCATGATCTTGAACTGTTCTCAGCACAACTTAATATTGTACATGCTTCTGGGGAGACTTAGATTACTAGTCTGACTACAGTTATACTTTATACAGTACTAGTCTTTTAATTTTAGACCCCAGGTTCATGGATCACTTCAATTTTGAGGGTAATGTGAAGCATTTTTATCTAAAATGAATAGCAAAAAATATTCAGCTCTGTTTGGATCTAGACAGATTTGCTCATTCTGTGAATTCCAGGCCAGTACTTGCACAGTTCTCCTTTCCTAAGAAAAGTAATAACTGTTTCAGATTATAGTGTTTCATGTGACAGGAGACATGCATATGAAACAGCAGGTCACATCAATGTCACTATTATTCTAGGCACTCGATTAGCTTACATGCTGCTTTCAGTATGTTTCAGAAGGGAACGAAAATATCGCTAAATTTAATAGAAGCAGTGCTCCTTCTTATGCTAAGTAGGGCTGTTTCGCAGAGAAACAATTTGCTGGATTTCTAATATCTTCTAATATCTTTACAGACATAGTGCTTAGGGATATGGTTTAGTCAAGGACTTGCCACTATTAGGGTAATGGGTGGATTCGATGATCTTAAAGGTCTTTATCAATCTGGGCAGTTCTGTGATATGTTACTTTTGGGGTAAGTAAGATCTCTTTAAAGTAAAAACAGGCTGTACTGCCTTCTTCTAGAGAAAAGTAGTCTACCTCTGCCATATTGTTTAGTCACGCTTAGGAACATTGGGCCCTTTTAGTGTTAAGTGTTAATATTTTCTTTAGAAAATCACTTTATTCTCCCTGTCATTAATGCCTGTCCAGATCTCTACCAATGCCAACAATTTACCATCTGTTCACAAATACTTGTGGAACAAATATGTGCAAAGACTTATCTACACCTACGGCTTTCCATGTAGGAAAAGACCGACCCACAGGCTTAGCCTTATGCAAAGGCCCCCACGACTAACATATTTCATGATAGAATAATTTTCAGGTATCTGAAAAAGAGTTTTAAATGAGCAAACCATTCAAAATGCACTCTTGCTTGGACATTAGTCAGTAAACTAAGTGTATGGAAGAAACAAGTGCAAACTGTCTATATTGTTATGGTAAAGAATCCTGAAAAAAACCCGCAAGCATTAGAAAAGAATCACAGAATCACAGAATGTTAGAGGTTAGAAGGGACCTCAAAAGATCATCTAGTCCAGCCCCCTGCCAGAGCAGGATCACCTGCAGTAGGTCACACAGGAACGCATCCAGGCAGGTTTTGAATGTCTCCAAAGAAGTAGCCTCCACAACCTCCCTGGGCAGCCTGTGCCAGTGCTCTGTCACCCTCACAGTTGAAAAGCTTTTCCTAATGTTTTTGTTAACCTCCTGTGCTCTCAGCCACTCCTCATAAGACATATTCTCTAGACCCTTCACCAGGTTTGTTGCCCTCCTTTGGACACACTGTAGTGCCTAGGTGTCTGGTAGTGAGGGCCCAAAATTGAACATAGCACTTTGAGGTGCGGCCTCACAAGTGCTGAGTACAGGGGGATGATCCCTTCCCTGGTCCTGCTGGCCACACTTTTTCTGATACAGGTCAGGACATTGCTGGCCTTCTTGGCCACCTGGGCACACTGCTGGCTCATGTTCATTTCTTCTTTCCTCACCCTGTAACAGAAGATAAGAGACACCTCCTGATTCTATGAGCCAGACAGTGGATCTGCTCCAATGGCACAAGGAGTACCTCACTGAGCTGATCTTAAAGACTTGTGTTACGGGTCTTGTGATTCTGAAATTCATTCAGTTTCCTAATGCCAAACATTTGATCTGCATTCTCCTTGTCATACTGAAGTAACTTTCTGGCAATTACCTTCTACTTTATATATATTAAACAAAGGGCACTATAAGACAACAATCTCCTTAAGTCTTAAGACTGTAAGAAATCACAGAGTTAAATGCCCTATCCATCTATTTTTCATGCGTTGCTTTTGAAATGTCTAGGCTTTGATACATTATGTCATCATTTTATGCATGAACAGTCATAAGCTGTCAATGTATTCACCCTACACAGATCTTCCAAATGGAAAAACACTCTTGAAAAATATCAGCATTGCAAAAATGTCAAAACTCAGGGAAAAAAAAAAGATTTTAAAGAAGAAATGAGCAAAAGAAACACAGAAACAAAGGGCTGCAGCTTTCTTGCTGAAGTTAAAAATAATTTTATATCACAAATTTATAATTTAAATTATACATTTAATAGTTGTACAAGTCACAGGAGTTTCAATTATCTTTTTGACAAAGGGGACTGGGACTTTAAGCGAAAAGCAAAAAAATAAGCAGAAATAGAATAAGGTGGAGATGCACAGTTTTACAAGTCTTCACAGAACAGCATTTCTGTTTCTGTTGTTAAGGCTCTTATTTTCTCTTAAGAAGACTGAAATGAGAACAACTTAGTAAAAAGGAACAGAAAAGGTTCATAACAATGGTAGCTGACAGTAGCAGCAAACTACTCAAGCAGTGAAAAGTTCGAAGCAAGGAACACGTCATGCCATTTACTGGGGAATATTATTGCTTTGCTGTAACAGAGTACATTTTTTTGGTATAGAGGCTGTAAGAGGGTTTAGTTTAATTCTTCAAGCCATTTGTGAACAATTTTCCTTGATACTGTTTCGATTAACTTCCTCTACTGGGAATACAAAACACTACTTACTGCTAATATTACTTTTCATTTGTACACTTAATATTACTTAGTCTTCACAAGAGAATCTGTTACATGTGCAGTCAGCCTTAAGTAAAATTCCAAAAAGAAAAGCACTGTAGAATTCTAAATACTAATAACTATGAGAAGCCATGTTGATAGTGCAAAGAGAAATGTACAGTATGATGAGGTTCACACCAACTTTGATTCCTAACAATGGTGGCACAATCTTCTCAGATATTTAAGCTCTCGTAAACTTTCGAGCTGGTAGGTACAATAAAATAAACATCATATACAAGCTATAGCACGCTTGCATACAGTTATATTTATCTGAACACATGCAGGAAACTGAAGTGCATCTATTTTCAAATTGAAATAATTCCACTTTTAAAAAGTTAATTAACTTTTTTTTTTTTTTTACACTAGACACTAAACATCTCATTTCTATCACCACTGAGCTGTAGGGAAGCGATGTCATTCAGAGGGGCCCTGACAGGCTTGAGAGGTGGGCCCATGCCAACCTCATGAATTTCCACAAGGCCAGGTGCCAAGTCCTGCACCTGGCTCAGGGCAATGCCAAGCACAAATACAGCCTGGGCAACGAGTGGATTGAAACCAGCTCTGCAGAGGAGAACTTGGGGGTGTTGGTGGACAAGAAAAGCTGTAACATTACCTGGAAATGTGTGCTCACAGTCAATCTCACCCTGGGCTGCATCAAAAGAAGTATGTCCAGCAGGCTGAAGGAGATGAATTTCTTCCTCTACTCTGCGCTTGTGAGACACCACCTGCGGTTCTGTGTTCAGCTCCGGGGCCCCCAGTATAAGAAGAACATGCATGGACCTGTTGGAGCAAGTCCAGAGGAGGGCCATAAAGATGATCAGATGCCTGGAGCACCTCTCCTATGAGGACAGGCTGAGAGAGCTGGGGCTCTGGGGAGACTCTATAGTCAGCCTTCCAGTACTTAAAAGGGGGAGTCATAGGACAAGGGGTAACAGATTCAAACTGAAAAAGGATAGAATCAGATTAGATATTAGAAAGAAATTCTTTTCTGTGAGGGTGGTTAGACACTGGAATAGGTTGCCCAGAGAAGTTGTGGAAGCTGCCCCTCCCTGGAAGTGTTCAAGGCCAGGCTGGATGGGGCTTTAAGCAATGTGCTCTAGCAGCAGGTGTCCCTGCCCATGACAGGGGAGTTAGAACTAGATGATCTTTAAAGTCCCTTCCAATCCAAACTGTTTTATGATTCTATAATTCACAGCAAACACAGAGAACACTAACCCCATGTGGCCAAACAAGGGAATGTTTGAATTACCAAGGAATGTTTAATTTTTATAATTAAGCCACTTGACATCCCAAGCCTCAGCCATCAGCCTTCTATCACTGATTCACATTCTCTAATTGCAGTTAACTTTAAATTTGCTTTCCCCATACCCCCATTTAGAAATACACAACCTTTCAGGAGGCTGCTGCATGTCACGCTCGTACTAATCATTATCGCAGTCATTCCCTTAGTAGCAACTGAAATGCTTTGATTTCTCTGAACATAGTCTTGCTTAGCTCATGTGCAGCAGTTCATGACTGCTACTTCTACTCCTGTAGTGCTGGGGCCTGAATCCTAGGCCCTGAACTGAAGTTGACCTATAGGTGAACCTCACAATGCCACACTATATAGTATTAATCACATATGTAATGTATTGATAATCTATTTTAGCATATATATGTATATTCCAATGCCAATCTGTAAAAGTTTTGCTGTAAGACCAAATGTGCAGTGGGAACCAGCAGGGTGATCTTTCTTTAGCTAAAGGCCAGGTGCAAGGCTGGGAAACTAGCTGCCTCTTGCTCTGTTAGAAGCATGTTACGAGACCATGACACCAGAGGCCTGGCTTTGGTGAGAAATACATGATTAAGGACTGAAATAGATAGGGAGACTCCCTTGTATTCTTCCTTTAGCCCTGAACAGGCTGTGGGAGGAATCTAACGGAGTGAACACCACCAGATGTTCCTGCGTTCGAAGTTACTTAATGAAGCTGTGGTTTTAGCTGGAGCCATAGTTATAGCCAGAACTGTAGTTTTAGCTGGTATGTAGGAGACTTAACATGCTTGAGCAAGCAGAATCAGTGGGAGAATGGAGGTGTGGGACAAAGGTATTCTACAAGGGGAGCTTGTCCCCAAGGACAGGATGCTCTTATCTTCAAAGAATGTTCCAGGGCTCCCAAACACCATTAAGATATGCAGAACTAGCCTAGGCCAGCCTTGGGGTCTCTTAAGGAAGATAAGGAGTTACTTGAACGGAGCCCATTAAAAGGACACCCCGATGAAGGCTATCATGATGAAGTAAAACAACCATCCTGACGACCACCGAAAGCTTGTGCAGTGCATGTGGGAGTGGGCGGCAACATATGTTAATGAGTTCTCGGAAATTGCATAAATATGTATATCTAAACTGTATATAAGATATACATCTAGCCTTTCTCAGGGCACACACTAGGTGAAGCCATCCCAGGCGTGCCCAGCGCTGCAATAAAGAATACCTGCTTAATAGACGTCAAGGCTGTTAAGTTCTGATTTCAGCCTTTTCATGGCATCAGTAAGGTTGTTTATTTAATAGTATAAAAGCTGTACCCTCTTGCAGCGATGGTTGGAGACCTCCCCTACAAGTGGACGCACTGCGTAGGACTTCCCAATTGCTGAGACAGTTCTCCAGAATCCTCGCTGAACAGGAGCTCCCCAGCGACTGCGGATCTGGATGATGATATTAGCGCAATGTATCTTTCTTAATAACTGTTGCTAACCTATATAGTAATAATTAGGTGCATTACCCTGCTTGTTCTCCTTGCTGCGTAAAACTAGAGTATAATAAGCTTGCATTGCCTTATTTGTGTAATACTTTGATACAGACAGCAAAATAAGCTGACCCTTCCGTTGGTGCCTGTGTCCTTTTCTGTGGGACCCCCCTCCTCCGCCTCCCCAGGCCAATTAGCAAAACAACTCCTCCATGTAAAATTGCTATTATGGGGCTATTATGACTATTGCATGGAGTTTTTCAAAGAAGATAGGATGTTGTGATAAAGGTAAAAATTACATCATATTATTTGCATCCGTACAGTGTGGCTTAATCTATAACAGACTTCAGCAAGTTAATATTTGGTCAAGTATACCTAAGGGCATAAAAACTAGTCTTTTAAAACACAAGTTTCAGTTCCAAGAAAATCCAAAGAGTTGAGCTTTGACTACCTTTACATTCATGAAGAGCATTTTCCTCTCAAAAATTCAAATGCCACTGGAATTGTTTGTCCCTGGTGAACAGCTGTTTCAGTCATCTGAGTCAGACTAGCTTCCAGAACACGTTCTAAGTGCCCAACTCTCAAAACCTGAGAGAAAACTGCTTTCAGGAAAATGTTGTAAGCTTTTTTTTTAAGGACCATGAAAAACATTAGTATCAAAACACTTATTTCCTGGAAAGTTGCAGGAATGAACAGCAGGGACAGAGATACATCACTGTGGTCAGTGCATCACATTTGACATTTTTACATGGCATTTTAGTTCAGGTCAAGTATATTTTCAGCTGTACCCGCTTTTCCTCCATCTTTACTTGTCTTATAACCTTTTATGGCTTTACCAATGACTTTCATTATCTGTTCAGAGCAGGGAGTCTGACCGGGTGGTGGCAAGAGCAGCAGTATAAAAGCTGATTGTACAGAGAGCGTAGAAATTAGAGAGACAAAGAAATGAAGAAATTTTGGGGACTTTGCCACAAATGGTGTGAGATATATCCCTGGAAAGCAGCACCAGATGTGCACAACAGTTGGAATATCTCGTTCTTCTACTGAAAGAAACACAACACAGCTGTTTCATATTTTATGCAAGTATATGAATGAGATGTTGAATAACACGATGCTCCCACGTCTCTTAGGAAGACAGTAGTAGCCTTCTGTGTCATAAGCAGACCTAGAGATACAAACCCTCTTTCCTTATATTCCTGAATATTCTTTCCTTATATTCCTGAATATTCATACTTACATGTATATGGAATTAATTAAATTATATAGACATTTCCCAGTCATCACAGAGAAATATATCCAAAAAAAAATGGAGGCTCACAGACATTACACTGAATGTAAGACTGATCACCTTTTTGAAGCTTTCTGAATGGTGAGAAATACAGGAGTGTTTGGCTGGAACTGGGGTTATCAGAGACAACAATCACCAAAGAAAGCAATGAGAAACTCAGCAAAAAATACAAGTATTATTTAAGTAGAGTTCTTTGAGCTATTACAGCGATGGAAAAGTAGGCTTAGGAAAATCTCTGCTGCTACTTCTTACTATATTCAGAGAAGTAAGACTTTGCACATTTTCGGGAAGTCAGCAGGTTTCTGTAACAAAAAAAACCCAGCCAAACAAAGCACCCGTATCACTACTTTTGTCTCCCAGAAGAGCAGCAAGCTGGCGAGGGTTTCCTACCAGCAAATCACCTGGGCCAACAGCAACTGTTCAATACTAACTTTGTCTTTATAAGCATATACTAGCTTCAGAGAGATGTTATAAAAATTAGGGATAGCACTCATTGAAACAAAGTCAAAATACACCAATGATAACTAAAATAAGATTTATGAAAGCAGGAATATTAAATCCAATAATTATTCCTGACCCAATGATTTGGGAAAGTCAATGTCAGCTTTTACATTTTTTTAAAGTCTTTTTTCCAGTTTGACTGTATTATGCCTTTACTGGAAAGAAGTCATAATGATATGCACAGTACACAGACCAAGTATTTCTTAAATTACATACTGACAAGAATCAGAATATTTTAAGGGAAGTCTAAAGCCTACTACTACATGTAGGTGTAGAAAATATATGAAACGATGAAAAGAAGCACCTGTAAACTTTTATATGAAAAAAAATAGAAAAATGTTTTTGTCTCAGAAATCTAAATTTGGAATAATGTTCTAAAAAACTTTTTTTTTTACTATAGAAAAAAATTCTGAAATTCCTCACAGAGGTCATTATTATTAATGTTTCCTTTCTATGTGACAGGAAGTTTGATTTGATTGCATCACCCCTTTTTGTGATGGAAAATTCATACCACACAGGGATTTAAGCCCCTGCAGAGGAGGAAAAGGCAGAGGTGTTGTAAGTGAACTACAATGGAGCAGTATTTGCTGACCTCTCCTTTGCATGACAGACAGATCAGGGGAAAAAAAAAAAAGAAAACTAAGCATTAAATGAAAATCTTTAAAACAGATGTGTGTGTTTTCCATCAAAAGAAGATTTTTTTTTTTGGTAACAATCCTATTGTAATTTGCATGTATCTTAGCTGACCCCCCTTCTCACCTTCCCCCACCCACCATGAAATGAGCTGCAGGTGTCCAGTCAGGTGTTTTGTAAGCCCAGAAGCATAGTCATAAAGCACATCTTTCTGAAGCACAAGTAGTTACAAATGAACTGACAAACATTCAGTCTTTTTTAGCTGTTCTCTCTAGTGCAAACCTCTCCTCATGTCACAAACCCAACATTAGTCACTGTCTGTAAGGATCACAAAGCATCCTTCTCTGGAGCAATTTCCCTGTGTCTTCCAAGAGCACCTAAACTATTTGCTATTATGTAATTATATGCCAAGCACATGTAAAGTGACTAGATGCACCTTCAGATACCACAGAAATAAATTAATTCAGTGCTTTAGCCTTCATCTATAGGCAATTCAGTTTCTATTGCTTCAACACTCTGTCCTTTCCCAGATTTTTTATTGTTTTTAAAAGGCTCTAATTCTTCCTCCCAGCATCTATCATGGCAGCATAGAATCATGGACATGTTTTTCACAGATCTTGCCTAATTTTTCTCCCTCAGAAACTCTCACTAAGAAAGTACACTTTGCCAAAGTAGAAAACTCTTGGAATACAGTCTCTTTATTATTTAAGAGGGGGGGAAAAAAAAAAAAGGAAAGCACCGCTTAAAATGGTAAAAGCTCATAATTCAGAGAGAATAGAGCAGGGAAAAGGTTATGTTATTAGTTAAGCAAAACCACCTTTAACTGTACTTTACTTTCAGACTTTCATACATAGGATTTGGTTTTGCCTTGAAAGAGCTGAGCTATTACAGCACTTTTTGTCCCAGATGGTAGTATTAAATCAATATCTTCAATAAACTCCCCAAAGAATGCAAGCTACAGCATTCATTATCACTGCACTTCACCAGTCAGCATGATAGCTGCTGAGAATAAATGGGGGTGCCAGTTTTCTCTGCCATATGTTAGCATCTGATAGGGGAATCGTGGTGCACTCCTCTCTGCTAGTTCTGAAATGCCTTGTACGCTTCCCAGGAAAAAAATACTAAAAGTTTACATCAGTTCGGAGTCTGGCATTATACGTCTTAATTGATGCTCAATATCCAAACTTCATTTTTTCATTCATGACTATTAAAATGCATTCACTTTAAAAAAAATATTTCAGACATATATTTCAGACAGGTCAGTGTACAAGAATCAGTGGTTTAATGCCATATAGTAAAATGTCGTATTTGCTTAAATGAACTTTGACCGTAATGGTCAAAAGATTTTAATTTTATTATTTCAATATACACATAGCAAAATCAGTAAATTTATCATTGTGATGACAAGTATCAGCCACTGAATTTATGATTAGTGATAACCACATACAGTAATTTAGAAGTCATAGAAGGATCTACAGTGTAAGATCAGAAGCGTATGATCCTATTTCTTCTCCTCTACACAGATACCATGCATCTTCTTTCAACTTGATTAAAAGATTAATGAATTTAAGACGAATTCAGTATGACTTAGCTCAAAATTTGAATATGTTAAATCTAAAAAAATATTTGTAGTCTTTAAGTTGATCTGTTTTTCCTCTGTTACAATGACATATAATGGACTGCCTCTCTCAGCAAGTTTTGCACACTGCAATGCTCACACTTCTTTTGAGCGTGAAGTGAGAAATAAGTGCAAAGTACTGGTTTTGGCTGGGGTACAGTAGCTTGCATGATGCTGTGTTTTGAATTTCTGGCCAAAATACTGTTGATAACACAGGGATGTTTTCATTATTGCTGAGCGGTACTTGCACAGAGTCAAGGCTGCCTTTCTTTTTCACATTGCCCTGCCAGCAAGTGGGCTGGAGGTGCACAAGGATTTGGAAGGGGACATAGCTGGGACAGGTGACCCCAACTGACAAAAGGAATATCCTAAACCGTCATTCATGGTCAATAAAAGCTGGGGGAAGAAATAAAAGGAGGGACATTCGGAGTTACAGTGTTTGCTTTCCCAGTATCTGTTATGCATGATGGAGCCCTGCTGTCCCAGAGATGGCTGAGCACCTGCCTGCCCATGGGAAGCAGTGAATGAATTCTGTGTTTTGCTTTGTTTGTGTGTACAGCTTTTGCTTTACCTATTAAGCTGTCTTTATCTCAACCCATGTGGTCTTGCACTTTCACCTTTTCAATTCTCTTCCTCATGACGCTAAGAGGTGATTAGCTTCCTAATGGGAACGGGGTTCTGGTGGACAGCAGGATGACCATGAGCCTGCAATGTGCCCCTGTGGCCAAGATCAATGATGTCCCTAGAAGCAGGGTGGCTAGTAGGTGGAGAGAAGTCCTTCTCCCCCTCTACTCTGCCCTGGTGAGGCCTGGTGAGGCCACATCTGGAATATTGTGTCCAGTTCTGGGCCCCTCACTTCAAGAAGGACAGGGAACTGCTTGAAAGAGTCCAGCGCAGAGCCACAAAGATGTTGAAGGGAGGGGAACATCTCCCCTATGAGGAAAGGCTGAAGGAGCTGGGTCTCTTTAGCTTGGAGGAGGCTAAGGGGTGATCTAATTCATGTTTATAAATATATCAAGGGGGAGTGTCAGGAGGACAGAGCCAGGCTCTTCTCAGTGATGTCCAATGATAGGACAAGGGGCAACGGGTGCCAGCTGGAGCATAGGAGGTTCCACAGAAACATTAGGAAAAACTTTTTCACTGTGAGGGTACACTGTGCACTGGCACAGACTGCCTAGAGAGGTCTCCTTCTCTGGAGACATTCAAAACTCGCCTGGATGAATTCCTGTGTGACCTACTGTAGGTGATCCTGCTCTGGCAGGGGTGTTGGACTAGGTGGTCTTTCGAGGTCCCTTCCAACCCCTAACATTCTGTGATTCTGTGATTAAGGCTAATGTGTACAGCTTAGACATCCAAGATGGAACATCTGCACAAAAACCCCGCATTTCGGCATGGTTCAATAACACGTGCTCCTACCAGTGGGCTTTGTTACCTATCTCTTTTCCACAATTTTAAAGGGCAGGAACAATTCACTGCAGCTGCACTTGTTCCCAGTGCAAATAACTGTAGAAGCTTCAAGGTCCAAGATACAGGAGGGCGCCCTCTGACACCTTGAGTTCCCATGGACATGGTAGAAAAGAAACTGTGAAGAAACATTACTTGGCTTTATCTCCAGATACTACTGAATGCATAGAAATGTAAAATGACTGAAGAAGTTAACTTTGTTGAAATGTAAAAGATTAAATGCTAAAATCTTTTAGCTTATTCTTTGATAATGACTTGTCAGCTGATCATTTCCTTAAAAAGTAGAAAAAAAATAATTTCACATGATAACATTGCTAATATAAAGAGCAACTTCTATAAAATGCCTTTCTTCAGAGGACCTGCAGACATCCGGAATCAAATTATCTTTCCTTTATGTGAAATGTCAAGCTGAACAGAAATAAAGGAAGAGTTTTCCCATAAGCACAGTTGCTGACCATGACATATATTTTTTTCAGAACCACATATTCGAAGTAATAAATACCTTGGTAGTTTTCTATTTTATTCATCTGTCATAGTTAAGATGCCATTGTTGATTCTGGTACTAAAAAGGTGAGCAAAAAGGAATACAGAGGCAGTATATACCTTAACTAACAGGGGGTAAATTACAACTTAGTGATACTAAGCATAGGACTACATGTTATAAGGCTGATTACAATTTTTCACTCCTTCAAAATTATAAAAATTAATATAGATTAGGTTATCCAGCATTAATTGAAAAAGAAAGGGTATAATATTCATATTAGATCCTATGTCTGATTAGGATTCAGCCTGAGGTGTATGGTTTCTGAGAAATATCCAGTGAATATCCTTGTGATGATGCTCTTTCTCATTTGCTATGTTTATTTTGAATTTCAGACAGATCTCTTTCAAAAAAGCTGAAGTTCAATGAACACTGTTTGCAAGCACTCTCTTATACAACCTCTACATCAGTGCTTTGTTATCTTTGTAATACAGACAAGAGGCATCCAGTCTACTGGAAAATATGAAATCTTTTTTTCTAATTATATTATTCTCCTACCTTATTTTGCACATGGTAATCACAGCATGTTTTCTTTTTAAAATTGCTTAGTAGTGATGTCTAGTAGTTAACATTTTAAGTCTTTTGAAAAATATAGAACATGCATACTAAAGAATAGATAATATATATGAAATATGATTAAAATATTGGAAATGGAAACATGGGTAAGTACGCAGATGGTTTAGTGGTAGACCTGGCACTGCTGGGTTAAAGGTTGAACTCCATCTTAAAGATCTTTTCCAACCTAAATGATTCTGTGATTCTATGACAGCAGATAAAACTTTCTGTATATAAACTCATAATTTACCTGTAAGTTCAACAGATGATCAGCACTTTTTTGTTTAGGGACACTTGGTTGGAACAGTTTTAACAGCTGCCCAACTAAATTTGGTCACTGCTGCCAAACATAATCGTATCGTCACCACAACGCCTGTTGTGTTGGTTTTGCTATCTTTTCAAGCCACATTTGTTTAAAAAAAAGCAAAATGTGGAATGAAAAGTGTTAACTAATGCTGATCTTTTCAAGCCACATTTGTTTAAAAAAAAGTAAAATGTGGAATGAAAAGTGTTAACTAATCCTAGGATAAACATGGCTGCCTCCTTACTACCTAAAATTTCCTTTGTGTTCATTGTATTAAAATGTGAATGAGGCTGGGCAAAAGTGAGCAGCAAAGTCTTTCACTTACTAAATAATTTCTTATTTTCTACGGATTCGGTCAGGACCTTGAGCGTACTTATGCCTTGCCTGAACTCCTGGATACCTGTGCCCAGCCCTGCCTTCTGCTGCCTGTGCTTGGGCTGCAGGCCACGGAGCCTGTCTCCAGGCCAGCCTCTCACCCACTCTGCAGCTGCTCCTCACGTGGGCCCTGCATGCACCCTGGACCTGGTTTGTAGCTCACCTGGGATGACGGATGGTTGCTACCACCCCTGCACACTCCTCACCCAGCGTGTGTGCTGCAGCTCTGCACCTCAGTGGTGAGGGCACAGCCTGCTCTTCGGTCACCCTTGGCTCCCAACTCGCCTCCTGTCACGTAGCAGCTCCCTGACACTTTCTATTATACACACATCCTGAAACAGCCAAATCTTTTATAAGCTGCTGAAATCAGGTTAACTGGATTCCAGTGCATTGGAATGGGGCAGCATTGCCTTGCAAGAGATGGATATATGGCCTTTCTCTACTGATAGCTAGGGTGTCCACAATTTAGAGGATGGCTTGTGTTTTGCTAAATCTTCTGAATAATTTTAGTCGTAAGAGTTAACAGTACCCCACTTGCAGTGTCGGGTTGACATGATAATACTGTATTACTACATTTATATGGTTTTTATTTTGCCTCTCAGTCTGTAGAAAACACTACAAATACAGAAACTCCTGAGCTATAGAAGAAGTTTTCAGAGGGTTGGTCTAGCTACACAAACTGCTAAATAAATAGTTAATATTTTTAATCATCTAAGATACCCAGTAAACCCTCAGAACCTTTATTGTCAATAAATAACACAAAAAAAGTTACCAATTTCCCACCAATCAAGCACACTAATACTGAAAGATAGAGTGTGAATGAAAATGTTTTTACTGAAAATCACAATTTTGCCAGCTTTGAGTAATTGTAGGCCTCTATTATAATTTAGAAGTGTTCTTTAAAAAAAGAAGACCCAAACTTTGAATAAAAATATTTTTCTTCCACCCCTGAAGAGCCATGTGTAATTTGAGTCACACAGTATTTCTGTATTCCCTGAAATACGAATTAATATATTCCCTACCCTGTGCACATACTTCAAAACTGAAACAAAACAGGTATATCTAGTTCCCTAAAGCTGTAAAAACATCTTTTGCCCCAACAATACTCATGAGTCTTCAATATAATAGCCCCAAACTCCCCAAAATATATGCAAATCAACTGAGTTGTTGCACTGATTTTGATGTTAGTAAAGTCATTAGTTTTAGTATGTTGCATGTTCACAATGTTTAATAATAAGGTGTAGGGGAAGCCCATCAAATTTGAATACTATGAGTTTTTATGTACTGTGAAAGCCTAGAATTTGGCACTATTAGACTGAAAAGAACGTTTGCTTGATTTGGACAAATCCTGCAGTATATTGTGACTGGTAAAACAACCCTGCATATTATTACCAATTACCTGTGTTACAACTCTCCCTCTGTCTTCTACAGCCAGAGGGCATATGGCACATCTCCACCTAGAAACAAGCCTAAGAGTCAATAATTCAGTTTGATTAGTGCTGAAATAATTTCCTCTCCACAACACAATTTTAATTCCCTTATTTTATGTCCAAGGACAAGAGGAATAAGGATTGGAGTGGTTTCCCCCAAGTTCTTATAATTTTCCAACTTCCTATGAGAAAGCCAGGCCAAAACTCTTGAATTGGAAACTTATCATATTGGCAGCCACTACCACATTTTTTAGTTGCTAAGTTCTCTCTTCCACAGCGTTTAAATAACTGACTATTTTCAGGGGGAAGCAGATTCAAAAGATTTCTATCAGGAAGCCTAACTTCACTGTTTTCAGCATGAATCAGAGCTGAAACCCTCCTTCGGCACTTGAAGCCAAGCCAGCTAAAAATACATGCCCTTCCTACAACCCAGTCACCCAAATGCATCTCTATTTTCAAACCTATTTACCATGGAACCAAAACAAAGCTTTGTTTTTTCTTACACAGATCAACAGTATAGTAAAGAAAAAGGACTGTACACTGTATGTAACTTCAAGGCAACAGCTAACACATGCTCTCTCCTTAACTCAGATAAAGCTTCCCTGGGTCTAGGGAGAGAGGGCAGGATAGACCAGGAGGTGCAAACCAGCTCCCAGGACTACTTGAGTAGCTCTCTGGCACCTGCTGGGGTTACACAGCAACTCAAAAAGCTCATTGGAGATATGTGACACTGAATCAACTGTCAAAATTTTAGCCATTCTCATGGTGAAATAAGTTCTCTCGCCCAACAAGTCTTGAAATTAAACAGTACGAGCTGAGGAACAGGCTCAAGCTAAATCTCTCCACCTACACAAATAATAGAGGGACAGACCAGGCTTGGAAAGTGAGACACCATTTCATGACAGACTCCTTGAAAACAGCTTAACTGGAGAAAAATAATTAAATGTAGACTGCATTACATTGCATTAATTTGGATTGTTTTGAGGCATCTATGGACGTATATATGAACGTGTACACGTGCTGAACAACTGCCATTATAAAGAAATACAAATATAAAGAAATGCAGCTCCAGAATATTAAAAATGAAAAAAAATGAAATATCAATGTGAAAAAAAACCAGCCTTTCACTTCCCATTAATTTAGAACCTTAAAAGGAATGTTACTACTTTTAATAAAATTTTTGTTGAGCAAGGCAGTATAGGAAAGTCATAAAAGGTAATGTGCTACCTAATTTACATGCAAAGCCTTTAAAAGCTGCTGAGACGTCAAGTATTACATATTTCATATATTCTGAACTGCCACAACAGAATTAATTCCTCTCACGCCAGGCACTTTTAATCAACAATATATGTTAGCAAGCTGCTGATGGTTTGTTTCTCTCCCATTATCCACCACCCCTGAAAAATAATTTTGTCAGTAAATCCAATTGCATCCTAATGTTTGTCTTTAATATTTTGTTGATACATGGACAAATCAGAAGTATTTCCATTAAATACTTGATTTTGTTACCTATCCAGTCCTTCTAAAAGCACTGAATATCTAAAGGCTCCCTTCCAAATTGAACCACTTGTTACTGCAATTCTTTTACAATTACAATTCAGTAAAGAAAAAACAATTAAACAAAATTAAAGGTAGCATTGACTACTGAAATCTTCTTAATGCAATTTTGTAAGGAAAAACAAATTTCAAAAAATTGTTAATTGTTTGTCACATTAACGATACCCTATCAGTACTTCTTCCAGTTCCTTATCTACTTCAAAACTTCATTAAGCTAATAATTTGACTGACATTTAGGTTATTTATTTCGGTTTCAGAGACTAGTAGTCTACTCCCATAAGAACTTACATGAGTAATTAAGATTTTAATGGTAGCTGGGTTCAAATAACTATTTCTGCTCAGACTTTCAGGATGGTGCTGGCATGTCACTCAGATACCCCTTTTCTACTCTTTCAGTAACTGCGCTAACATATTTCTGTATATCCATATTTGTACAGAGTGATATAACACAATCACAGAATCACAGAATGTCAGGGGTTGGAAGGGACCTCAAAAGATCATCTAGTCCAGTCCCCCTGCCAGAGCAGGATAGCCTAGAGTAGGTCACACAGGAACGCATCCAGACAGGTTTTGAATGTCTCCAGAGAAGGAGACTCCACAACCTCCCTGGGCAGCCTGTGCCAGTGCTCTGTCACCTTCACAGTGAAAAAGTTTTTCCTAATATTTCTGTGGAACCTCCTATGTTCCAGCTTGTATCCATTGCCCCTTGTCCTGTCATTGGACATCACTGAAAAGAGCCTCGCTCCGTCCTCCTGACACTGCCCCTTGACGTCTTTATAAACATTTATGTGATCACCCCTCAGCCTCCTCTTCTCCAAGCTAAAGATGTGGTACAAAAATGTGGTACAGCCACATTTAAAAATTCTTAGAAAGCCTGGGCGGAGGTGGGGTGTGGACTGTTGGATGTTGGGGGTGTGAAAGTCATTGAACAGACTTACCAACGTGTAGGCAAGTTCCTTATTATTTTTGTTATTTGTTACACTGGATTTTGCTTTTCTATTTTCAACTTTTTACCACTTGCAAAACCTGGACTGAACTTGTCAACAATTTACCCATGAAAAGATGGCAACAATGCTCAGTGATCAAACTCTATTCAGGAGTAAAATCGAGTTTGGAATCTCCTGATAGCTGTTCACACCAACTGCTCACTGAACATTTACAAGCATAAAACTATGTTGACAGAGAAAAAAGTAATACGGAACAACTGTATGGCTGATTGAGATTCCTTTAAAAGACATTCCATTTAAAATATGGAATGTTTTGAGTATTATTTTGCATTTTTGAGACATTTTATTCATCACAGAAAGGAGTTCCATACATGCTATTTTCCACTTATTTTATCATCTTCTACTACACATCAAAAATGATAATCAGTTCTCTTTGAAAATCTCCATAGCCCACTGCCAGTTTTCGACATTTGATTTTCCTTTTGGGCTTTCTAACTGAACATCAATTGACTTAGTTAAGTCATCTCAAAAAATGAAGAATAACTTCATGAAAGTACATAAATTAATGAAGTTATTTTCAGTTAATTAGTGATTTTTGTTGCCATAATCTGCAGAATTTTATAATAAGCTGAACTCAAGGGTTTTATTGATAATACATGATCTTTATTAATTTACCAAGTTGATCAACAACTTCATAAACATATAATTTTTACTGTATTGAAGACTTATGAAATAAAGATATGCATAAGAAATATGTACCCTTGGTAGCATTTTCCTAGGGGTATTTGCTTTCCTCTCATCCTCCATGTATACACTATTCCTCAGGAAGGAATTCAGATACAGAAAACTGCAAGTTCAGGATTTCATACAGGCAGACTTACAGTTTCTTTCACATTTAAAACAAAAGGAAGCTATGGAAGAATGGAAAAGCCAATATTATGTTTTCACCTCATAAATAAGTGGTGTCTAGGCGCTTAAATTGTATTCTGTTCCTGTATCCTCTTCAAAAAAAAAAAGCAAGAGCAAACGAAAGTGAACCTACAGATCTGGGAAATGAAAATAGCCAGAAATCCAGGAATATGTTATCACGAGTCATAGTTGTAAAAGTGCTTTAATAACAAATATGCACGATAAGCAATAATATACTGAAGGTAAACACATAGTATCTCATTATCTGCTTGCATGTACAAAGGGATAAACCATGGAAGTACAACATATAAATGGATAGAGTGTTTTTCAACTGCTGCTGCAGTGTAATACTGAGATTAGGAGTTAAAAAAGTTCAAAAGGGATTATTTTGTGGATTTGGTTTTTTTCAATATAGCAAACAAACAGCTATTGCATTACTTTTTCCTTTTTATAACAGGTGCTTAGTTTACAAAGTTGGGCAGATTAAGCTGTTAGATTAGATATAAATAAAACCCTATTTGGCTCCTATTTAGATAAAGTAAAAAAAAAAAAAATCCTCATTTAAATTTACGAGGGGTTAAAGAAAAAGCAATATAAAATGGCAAATTAATACAAGTCTCTACTTTTTAGATCAGTCATTAAAAATCAGACTGTTTCCAAACAAACAGTGTTTTAAATGTCTTTAAAACAATAGTGGTTGATTCCTTCAGCTTTCTCATATGCTTAAGAACACCTGTGTGCCCAAAATGGAAGATAAAGACTGCCAATAAATTACTTGTGCTGTTCACGTCATATAATTTAGTGCTCAGTTGTTACAGTTCTTTAAATAAAAATAAACAGTATCTATGGTGCTTTTCAAATAGTACACACTTCATGCTTTGTGGAAATAATTGCCTACTAATTTGGAGCTCGCGGTAGATGTGAACATTTCTGAATCTGTTTTGTTCATTATTTAAAAGGCCTGTAGTAAACAAAGGAGGAATATATTTTCTAAAAAAAAAACAACAAACACCACTATTAATGAATTCTACTTCAGTTAGCTAGAATTTCTTCTCTGTAGCAACATCCCTGTTCCACTTTTAATTCACTAAATCTTTTTGCTTTCCAAATGACACATACAGACCTTGAACTAGATTTGATGTTTTATGTAATACACCTTTCCTCTACTTATTTTTCCTCATAACAGAACATCCACAGCAATTTCTTTTGTGTTTCTAGCTGCCAAAATATAAACTGTAATATTTCACAGTAATTCAGTGTTCTTAAAAGTGTTAGTTTTCTACTATCCACTTCAGATTATTCTAATTTGCCATAAAGTATTTTAACAGAACATTAAAATACTTCCTGCCAAAACCCATGACTGTAGTGTCAGCAGGCACTAAGCTAAAAAGGTTCACTGTCACTCAGGATATGAGAAGTAGGACATGCTCCAGCTCGCATTAAGGTGAATGAACAAATTCTTATTGATTGTAATGAGTTGGCCAAGTCCTCTCACTGGGTTGAGATTAATATTCCCCATCTCACAAGAAGCTGATTGCTAAAATTTCGTATGTCTGAAAAGGTTTTTTCCTGTACTTGCTCAATGCTGAGGCATTTGAATTAGCTCTTCATTTTATAATTTACAGTTTACTTCTGCAGATGTACTCAGAATTTTAAAAGCAACATTAATCCTAAAAACTTTGCTTTGCTTGACATATACTAAGCAGAAGTCCTTTACCTTATGACTAACACACAGTTAGTCTTTTCAGGTCAATGGGTTTGGCAATGTAAAGCAATCAAAAATCACTAGATGTTGATGAAAACCTTTACAATACAGCAAAAAGTGTGGTGGTTCTGAAATAAAAAATAGTAAGGAGAAAAACTCACGTGTACCAACAACTTAAGTACGAGGTATTCTTCTAAATGTCAAGTGAATAATGATTACCAGGCAGAAATATTGCGGATCATATAATTCCATATAGAACCCAATTTCCTGACAAATAAAGCTACTCCTATTTGTTAGGAACATTTCTATCAAAGGTCCATATTCAATGAGGTGCCTAGACTTGGCTTCTGTTTAAGCAAAGAAATCAATAAATGCAATAGACTGATCGTGTGTTTGAAGTTTATCATGTAGTTAAGCACTTTAGTAAAACAGAACATCAGTTTGGAAACATAAATGAGATTTCTTTAGACCTTTGCAGGAATGAAATTCACCTATACAAGAATTAAAGTTGACAGCAAGAGTTTCCACAGACAAATAAACAAGCTGACAATAACCTGAAGCACTGGTGTTGCTGATTTTCAGCCATATTGTCACAATGGAGAAAAAAACACAAAAACTATTCATATTTTTTAAGTATTAAAGGCTCCAACATTAATAAAACTAGCTAAGTGTTTAGTATTGTCATTTCTTTCTCTTCATTGCATCCCCTGTTAAAATAACTAATAAAACAGTTCAGAAACTCAAAACAGATTTTATAGTTTTTCTTTAATATCTTTCATAAAAAGAAAGATAATGTCTTCCTTAATAGCCCAAGTTAGGAAAATGTTAAGTTTTTCTTTATTTCTTAAAATGCCAATCCATTTAAGAATTCAGTTTCATCAACGTAATTTTCAAATACAGAGTTTGCTGAAATAAAAAGTAGAGTAATCTAGGCTGAATTAATTGAGTAGGCAACTGCAAGTCATGCAAAACTCCCAAAGATGTCAAAAAAGAGATAAGGTTTCGTTGCTTTCATATCCAAAAGCACAGAAGGAAGAATGTGCTGATACCAAAGGTCCACAGAAAGAAAGGCTTTAATAGTCCAGTGGAAAAATAACAATTTGTGTTAAAGGACAGAGTAACCACCATCCAACTTTGAAACATATTTCACTGCACAAAGGTTTATGTGACAGTCTATTAAAACAGACCCTGGGAAGACAGGGAAAACATGAAGGTCACAGCACCAAAGGGTATTTTTATCTTCATAAAATGCCATGAGGATGTGACCTCGCAAACAAAGCAGAAGCCCAAGGCACTTTGGTAATAGAAGATAAAGTCTGAGAATTTCTGAAGAGATGAATTAAGCCTGAACAATCCAGGTCATTCACATTTTTAAACTTTCCATTTTCAAAAATACTCTGTGAAAGTACTGAATGCTTCAAGCCCACAAATGTAGTTCTGCCAATAAAAAAGAATCAACAGTCTGAAAATTGCCTCAGTTTAAGCATAGTGTAGTTGGTGATATTTGGAAAAAGATCAACTATAAGACTTTGCTTGCAATTTGAATTTTGAAGTATCTTTCTGACTAATACAAGCAAAAATTGTCATTTAAAATTTACAGGCAATGTACACAAAATTTTATTTTATTTTATCTTCCCTTAAAAAATAAAATACCTGTTTGAAACACTTGGAACAATTATGACCGCTGCCTGAAAAACAAAAAAAAAATCATAGCATCATAGAATCACAGAATGGCATAG
>NW_009715388.1:36864-40619 GCF_000703405.1 Apaloderma vittatum | reverse complement strand
GCTGGGAAACGCGGCCGGTTCCAGCCGAGCGATGCGCAGGTTGGGCAGTAATTGCGGATGCGGAGCAGCGCCCCGCGCCTGGGCGCGTCTGCCCGGGGGTTTTAAGTGCGGCGTTAAGTAACACTGCGCGCTGCACGGCGCTGCTCTTGGGAGTCGGTGCGCGCTTCTTTGTAGGTTTCTGCGGTACCTTCTGTCCGAGTGACAGAAAAATTCCTGGAGGCTGTTAATCCAGTCGCATGCAGGAAATAGCAGAATGTGGCAAAATTAGATCGGGAAGAGGTTTTGCAGAGTTTGGAGACTGAAGTTGTACAAGAATGTTGATGGAGGAAAGGGTCTAGACACCCTAAAAATTACAGAATATTTATGTGTTTATGAATACATGAGTGAAGAAACCCTAAGTAACTCCTATAAATTATATAGCACAAGGAAATTTCATGTGAGGAACTCTTATTTAAAAAAAAATAAATCTCCATGAATGTATGAATTAGTGAACACATCGAGGAAATCAGCCTGGTAGAGAGAGATTTTGATTGTTTGGTTTTTACAAAATGCACCTAATAACTGAGAACGGTGACTGAAAATGAAAGAGAAAGGAGTGCTTCTAGCAAAAGAGTTTGGGAGTGAATGAGTTACACACTTTTTTTTTTTCCTGCCCCCTACACCCCCAGCCATTTGTTTTAATCGAACCTTGGGCTTAAGGATACACCTGAAAAAGTATCTTCTAGAAAACTGATAAAAGCAGGCAAGTTGAAATTGAGCTTGCTGTGATGGAACAGATAGGGCACGCAACTTGCAATAAAACCTGCATCCGGAATCAATGGCACCACATGGCTCAGTGCCTCATACATTCAGGCTGTGAACTGCTCTTGGCAGGTGTCATGTATTTAGTTCCATGGAGTTTCTATAGAGCTACCGATGAGCTTCTACAGATAAGAGATGACCATCTTTTTATGATATGATACTGGTGTCATATCGTTATCTGTTAGTAAGAGTAGTCATAAATTTAATTGCTTCATGACTTAGTGCAACTTCCACCAATTTTATTTTAAATGTTGTGGTTACAGGATTGTGATGATAATAAAATTACTTTTTGTTTTATCAAAACCCAGAAAGCTTCCCTGGATTGAATGTTTTGCAACAGGTGCTCCCGTAAAGCCAGGGTGTTTTTTATGAAATATTATTTGAGCTCTGTGGAAGCTTTTGTCAATAATCGCAATGGTGGGTGGCTAAATACATGGTTTAAAAAAATTGTTGCAAGCAGCTAAAAATTGTACATGCTTTGTTTTTGGCCATCAGTGGACTGTGTGTAGTATAGCTCCAGTTGTGTATGAAGAGCACTGATTATGACTGGAGTATGAATTGAAGAGTTACAAAATTATGGTGCACCAAAGAGAATCCATTTGTAATTGACTAAAAAAAAAAACCACAAAGATTTTTTGTAACATCTCTGCTCAGAGTCTATCTTGATAGTAAGTGTGTAATACAGAAAGAATGTGAAATGTGTTTAGTGTAATCAAATCAAAGGTAGTAGAGGAGAGAATGAGGGCAGTGAAGAAAAAAGAAAGTGCTGATGCTCTTTGGTGTCTTTGCCTGAAGATTATGCATGATATTTGATGATACTATATGTATACTTGGTGTGAAAATGTAGCAGTGCTTTGAAGAAAAAATAATAGAAAAGTAAAGGTTTACTGATTAGTAGGTTGTTTCTACTACTTGATCCAAATCTGCACTGAGACTATAGGTGTACTGGTACAGCAGGAACTTGGAATAGCACCAGCACTCAGAAGTGATGGAGATGAATGGGTTTTCTTCCTCTATTTCTATGTTTCAGTTTTGACTGCAAGTAGATACTAACCTTTCTATCCAAAATGTTGCATTTGTGATTTGCATTTAACCCATTACTGTTTTCATTAAACCTTTACAGCAGGTTAATCAGGCAAAGGCACATAACTTTGGGAGCACAAATCCTCAGTGTAGGAGAGATATCGAGGTGTTGGAGCGAGTGCAGAGGAGGGTAACAAAGCTGGTGAAGGGCCTGGAGAACAGACCTTATGAGGAGCGATTGAGGGAGCTGGGACCGTTCAGTTTGATGAAGAGGAGGCTGAGAGGGGATCTCATCATGCTCTACAATTACTTGAAAGGACACCGTAGAGAGGTTGGTGCTGGTCTCTTCTCACAGGTAATTAGGGACAAAACCAGGGGGAATGGTTGCAAGTTGCAACAGGGCACGTTTAGGCTGGACATTAGGAAGAAATTCTTCACGGAGAGAGTGATCAGACACTGGAACAGGCTGCCCAGGGAGGTGGTTGAGTCGCCATCCCTGGATGTGTTCAAGTGTCGTTTAGATGGGGTGTTGGGTGATATGGTTTAGGGGTGACCTTGTAGTGTAGGGTTAATGGTTGGACTCGATGATCCCAAGGGTCTCTTCCAACCTGAATTGTTCCATGATTCTATGATTCTGTAATGATTCTGTGCTTTCTTGTTTTGGCACTATCTTGCTGATTGTCTGTTGATAAGTGACTTCTCTTGATCACATGTCATGTCAGCTTACCTGTCATTATATTAGAGATATTTAGATTTGCTGGGAGATGAGAACGATTCTAGGAGAGCAAAGCTTTCTTCTTGGCTTTAAGTCTCTGCAGGGTAAGGTGAGTCCGGAGAATAATTTTTGCTTTCACTGCTTCCACCAGAGGGAGCAAAATTTTTAGCTGAAAATTGACAAAAAAAAAAAAAGGGTTATTGCTGCCCTTCATTTGCAGTAGAAACAGATAAATGTAGTAGGCCTGAGCAGGGGAGATAAGAGATTGACTGTGACAATATGTGAGCATCAACTTTTTGCATAGGTTGTCTAAGAGATTGATTTTGAGATTCTGAAATATGATCTGAACGACTGGATCAACTAAACTAAATTCAGTGATTATCTTCTAGATAAAAAGAGTATGGCTGCAACCGCTCTCAGTATAGCCGTAAGAAGATACATGGACTGAATAAAATGTCATGCTTATGATTATGCGCTTCACTTAAAATCCAGGACGTAAAGATAAGCAATGTTTTTTTCAGCAGAAGTAAAAAAAAAATCCTTGTTTCTTTCACACTCTTCTTGCATTTTTTTTTGCGGTCTAGTTTTAGCTTTTATTTGAATAAATTTGCTCATTTGTGTACAATAAATATAATATTCTATGCGAGTGCTGTCAACCTTCAAAGTATCTTAACCTACCTTTTCTGATAAGAATAGGTGTAAAAATCCAAGTCCTCCTAAATGCAAACTGTACAAACCATATGAACTTCCTTAATTTAGTGATCATAGGCCACTCTGCTGCATAGAATCATGGAATCATAGAACAATTCAGGTTGGAAAAGACCCTTGGGAACCACCTCGCCTCACTTGATAGTTTGGCAATGGAGATCTTTCCAAATGAGGTATATAATTCGTGATGAAACTCATAATTTGTCTCAGCCTAAAGCATATCAGATAGCCTTAACATCTTTTTCTTTGTGTTGAATATAAAGGACACTGGCCATGGCCAGTGTGGATGAGGGTGTGGGTAGTGGGTCCCTAAGTACCACCTGGAATCATAGAATCATAGAACAATTCAGGTTGGAAAAGACCCTTGGGATCATCAAGTCCAACCACTGACACTACACTACAAGGTCACCCCTAAACCATATCACCCAACACCCCATCTAAACGACACTTGAACACATCCAGAGATGGCGACTCAACCACCTCCCTGGGCAGCCTGTTCCAGTGTCTG
>NW_009715388.1:0-36833 GCF_000703405.1 Apaloderma vittatum | reverse complement strand
ACTCTTTCCGTGAAGAATTTCTTCCTAATGTCCAGCCTAAACCTGCCCTGTTGCAACTTGCAACCATGCCCCCTGATTCTGTCCTTACATCTCTTTTGTTTTGCGTACAGTTTTTTGTGCAGAGGGTTGCCCAAGTTGCTTTCAGCATGCCCCCAACACACTCAGTTCCACAGAAAAGCAGTTATCATTAATGTATATTGAGCCTTTGTGTTTCACCTTTTTGCATTCAAGGAGAGTGGGCAGCACCGTGGCACCGTTGATTGTCAGACCCTTGTGTACAGCTGTGAAATACAGAGCAGTACGTTATTGATTTTTCTGATGTGACCTGGAAAACTTACTCATAAAGGGAGTAAAAGTAGCATTCATGGGTGTGTAAAATCCAAACGCTAAAAACAAAGGGAGTGGTAGGATAAGAAAATTGTGTCCCTGCTTTGCTCTGTACTTTCCTTACCTGCTGCTGGTAGCAGTCAGAAGAACAAAGCATAGATAGCAGAGCATGATCTACTGTGACAGTAGGTGGAGATAGTAGTGGGTGAAAAGAAGCTTGGAAACAATGTCGTGTTCTCTAGGTGCTGTTCTCAGTGACTGGATGTTTTGAAGTGTTTGAGTTCACTAGCAAAGTTTTTGCTGGTTTCTTAACTTCCCTTTGAACTAGTGGGAGGGAGGGAGTGTAGCGTCAGGAGAGTCCTAGTCTCTCTGCAGTGACACCTTTCCCAGATTTTAGTATTAGTGTTTGGCTGTTGACTTAAGTCTCCAAGTATTGTTCACTGAAGTTGCTCTGCAATGAAGAATGTGTAGATAAGTGAGTGAAATGTAAATGTGGGGATAAGAGAAAAAAAATGGGAAGAGAAGAGTAACTGTCTTGAAGGAAGGGAGTGGAAGCTCTACTGAAGAGAGTTGGAAAAGAAAAATGCTGGAAAAGATGCTGGTTGTGGTATTGGGAAAAATGAGCCATCTATTAAGCGGTAGAAATACTTGGAGATATTTCTTTCTTGCTCTAATTCAGGTTCATGAATGTTATTGTGAGGACAGAAAGTAGAGAGCTACTTTAATTCTTTTATTTTTAGGTGGCAGCCATGTATTTTCATTCTGGTATACTCACACACTTTCATACTGGGTACATTTTCTCCAGGTCTTTGTGAAGCAGTGGAAAAAATAAAATGTAACTATAGCCCAAGGTTTCTCCAGTAAACAGTCTACAGTAAGATAAACAGTCTTTACCTCAACAGCCTATAGTCACCTGCACCGTTTTGACAAATTGTTTTTCCCGTCCTTAGGCAATTCGTTTAGGTGGTGTAAGTGTGAACGCTTTCTGATCACCGTACAAACCATTTCTAAATACCAAATGTGGTTCAGAAATTTTTACAAAAATACTGCAGTCCTGGGATTTTGAAAAGAAATACTGGAGTACCCTTAGAAAATGTAATAAAGAACAGCCAGTGAGGCAATAAGGAAGATGGTAACAGTCACTTATTTACTGAGTGCCTCGTTACCACTGTGTTGCTTTCTGTTTGTTTCTGAAGTGTTACTGCTGGAAATCTATTGTACCACAGCTCTGTATATCTTTTCCCTCTGTGGGCTTTTCCTTGGGTACAGAGCTGGCTTAAAACAAGAGTTCTGAAAACTGGCAGAACTGAAATAAATGAGTTGGTTTTGTCGTTTGTTAGCCCTCAGATTTGCTGACTTGAACTCCTGTTCACCTCTTCCTGTATTGGCCTAATGATTTGAAAAGCTGTAACAGCTTGAAGTAGTGGCCATTACTTCTGCAGGTCACTGCATATTTCACATGTTTGCAGGGCTGTTGTAGCGGTGCTTCGAGACTTGGTAGGTGGCTCATTTCGTGCAAATGACTCCTGAACTGGGAAGAGCAGGAAAGTAATAGACACGGAGAAGAGACTGAGCTGAACTGTAGTTCATTCAAGGGAGAGTGTGTCAAGTCCTTTTCTTTATCTTTTTATTTCCATGGAGAGCACTGAGAAGCTGCCCATTTTAAAGATGGGGAATACATGTTTAACTTGCTAATTAATATGATTACTGCTTTTACTGGATTTCTTCAGGCTATATGGACAAGAGAATTCCTTTCTATGTTTTGTTGTCTTTTTTTATGATTAATTTCAGTTTCTTACATGTCAGCAGAATATAATAGTATTAAGGCAGATCTTAATGGAGAAAATGTCTGTTTATGATTGCATTTGAGAAGGATACTTCCATACATGTTAGGGATTTTTCTTTTACCTTTAAATGATTAGGAAAGTGAGCAAATTGTAAAGAATTAATTTTTTTACAAATTTTCAGGCACTGTAGTGGCTCTCTGACCATTAAAATGAAAATTTGTAGTTCAGCTAGAAATTTGAATATCCTGTATACTGCTGATACTCATGTGACAGAGTAGAGATTTCAAGAATAATGACTATGTGCATGTGCACCATGAGTGTGTGATAAAAAGTCACACTTCTGAAAACTCAGTGGCTGAATTGGTCTCTGGAACTGTGTTTTGCCAACATAATCTCAGGCTGTTGTGTTCTGATGTTGTAAACCCTATTTTCCCTGGTAGTCTGTTCTGCAACCCTTAACTGGCCAAACTGGTTTTTACTCAACAGAAGCAAGTGTTTTAGGTCCTTATCGATTTTGAGGAGAGAAGGAAAAAATCAAAACACACAAGCAAAACTCCAAGCCGGAATTCTTAGGCCAGTTTTACCTTTCAGTCAAACTGCTTCCTCAATTTTCGCTGTTCCTGTGAATAAATAACTGTTACGTGTGAAGTTTAGTATCTATTTTGCTGAATCCTTAAAAGTCCATCAGAAAGAACAGCCTTCAGCTGACATCTTCCTATCCTTAATGAATTAGTTTTGGTTGTTTTCACTGTAAAATGTATACATTTATATTTCATTTATGTCTTTAGTCATAGAGTTTTTCTTAGAGTAATTATGAGTAATGATTTACTACCCTGTTTGAAAAAGCTTATTGGATTTAATGCTTATTTATTGCACAAACCAGATTACTAGTGCCTATATCATGTTCTTCATGATGTTCTTCACTCTCTCTGGCATACTTAAGAATTACAAGCCAGAAATTGGAAGTTGCTACTGGAAATAGAAATACTATTATTAATATATATCATGACTGGTTATTGATGTTTTGGACTGAAATCAGCTTGGAAGGAAAGCATTCAGAATGTAATGAGTACGTCCTTAAGAGCTGTCAATTAATTGGTACGAAATTGAAATATATTTATGCTAGATTAGCAAAACTTTTGCTGGTGTTGGTAACGTTAACACAAATGGTGAGAGTACACGCTTCAAGGAAGTGGTTGCTGCTAGAGGGGCTGTGCTTGGAAGTCTCATCTGAAAGTGAGAGTCCCTTCACACTGGTTACTGTATAAATGTGCAGTAACACAGTCTTTGCCACAAAGAGCAGACTGGCTTAACATGAACATCTCCCATACTGATACTACCCCAAAATAACTGTTGGTGCTTATCCTACATTTCTTCATAATTCACCCATGAAGTGAGGTTGAGATTTAAGGGCAGGAGTGCTAATCAGTTACATTTTCATCTTGTAAGACTCTGGTTATTATTGAAATCAAAAACACTTTTGGAAGCATTGCTGCAAAATTTATGGTCTTTAAGTTGAAAGAGGAATACTTGTTTCTTCCCATCGATTAGAGAAGAAATGTTTTGTGAATTTCTCTCAAACATCCTTCAACTTTATCACACACCTGTGCCAATGTCTCTAGACTCCTCTTTCTGACACTTAGAATCATAGAATAGCACAGGCTGGAAGGGACCTTAGAGATCATCTAGTCCAACTTCCCTGTCATGGGCAGGGACGCCAGCTCTCGACTAGACCGGGCAACACATGGGGACCAAGCAGGAATCGAACCCGCAACCTCAGTGTCGGTCACTGATGTCAGCACCGCGCTCAAACCACTGAGCTAACTGGCCCCCTAACTTCTCAAAAAATTGAAGAAAATTACCAAACACTTTTCCTTTTTTCTTTTTTTCGGCTTTACTGTGCAAAATTTTCCTTTTTTTTTTTTGTATCGGTGTAGCGATTTTCGGAAAATAGTTGGAAAATTGATCATTGCTTTCAAATAATTATTCTCACTTTTCTTAGTGGTTTGTCAGCAGGCAATTACTGGATAATTGAACCAGCTGTTTTTTCCTTTTGTACTGGATGAAAGTTAGAACTTGGACAGAAGATCCATCTGTACTTCTATCTGGTTGCTGTGGACAAGCATCAACTCTCCTGTGTTATTAGTAGCTTTTTGTGAACATCTGTAGATGCTTTTAGTTCCTCAGCTGACTGTTTTGGTGGAGAAGGGAAATGGTTTTGACCTAACTGGCAGCAAGAACAACAAAATACTGATGCTTGAAAAATGAGGCACAACCAAGGCTTCATTAACTGGGATAAGGATTGGCAATTTTTGACAAGTATGTGCCAACAAATTGATGCTTGGAGAGGTTTATGTTTAAAATGTTGCTGCTGAAATAGCCCTATGGATTTATAAAAAATCAAAGCTTCTACTTGAAGATCAGTGCTCCTTGTTTAAGAAAATGTGCATTATTCTGTCTTGATCTAGCTCTCGCAAGAGCTCTTTTCAAAAAGTGTTTTTGTAGTTTGTATTAGAAATTAATTTTTAAATGTCTTTTCTCTTTAATAACTACCATTGCTTAGACGTAGGGCTAGGTGAGAGAATAAGAATGTGCTGCTCTATGCACATCCCTCAGTAGTCCGTGTTTTTCTGCGTGCCTCACAGTGCCTTGCTAGAGCTAGTAAGCAAACTTTTATACAATCATGTTACTACTTCTCAGTGGTGTGTAGGCTGTGTGGGTCTATGTGATTATTCTGTGCCATCCAGTTGGGAATTATCTGTATTGGTAAAATTCCTTTGCTGCTTTGGCTGCTTTTCTGAATGTGCAAATGCCTTCTGTTCTGTAAAGTAGCAGGATTCTGGAGGGCTTGGCTGTAACCATTGGCTTTTGATGTTAAAATATAGTTGATATGAAGAAGCAGCTTAGCCTAAAATCTCAATTAGTGGATAAAAATTGCACATAGTAAAAATTACTTTCATAGGAGAAAATACTTTTTTCTATATTTCTTTTTAACATGTACTTAAGTTTCTTTAATGGTTTATTAAAGATGCTGCCTATGTCAGAAGGTTAGAAATTTCGTGCTGTTCAAATCAAATGTGTTAGCAAAATTTCTTCTTGCTGGAAATCCTTGTAGCAGTCACTGACCTTTTTATCCTTCTACTTTAAAGATTTGATCCCTCAAACACATTTTTTTCATAAGAAATAACTTTGTTTTTACAAATGCATGGCATAATTTACATTTAAATTTTTAGAAGTCTAGAACAAATATCTTAAAAAAGTTTTATTATAAACTTTCTGTTGACTTTTACACGGGTCATTTAAATGGAAAGTTTGTTATGTAGACAGCTTAATGCAGTTAACGATATAATAGATTTGCATTTTATGTAGCTATTCCAAGTGTAGAAATGGTGAATCTGTGTGTATGTTTTACTGTTACATTTGGCAAAAAGTCTGCCTGTAAACTGCAATGACTCTGTGGCTGGCCTTGCACCAAGAGAGTGAATTTCATTTTTAAATTGCTAGAATACATATAGCAGATTCTGTAATAGTTTAGTTCATCTAAGGGGTATTTAAAACATACCTACATTAATCGTTGCTGAATAACCAGTGCTGATAATTTTAAATTTTTTTATTCTTATGTGCATGTAACTTTACATTACACACTGCTCTCTCTATGGGACTTTGAGGCATTACTCACATAAGCTGAGCTGTTGATAGGACCTGTAAAAAATTCTGTGTTTGTTTTCTTGTACATGCCCTAAATTATAACTAATCAGGGTGAAACTTGCCATTCCTTGCACCTGCATGAGATTTTTTCCACTAAGAAATCTCAGCTTTAAGTGGATTTTTTTTTTCTTTTTCATTTCTTCTGAGAAACTGGAGCTGCTTATTGGAACAGGTTTTATGACTTTGGGGAGGCACGTTACAATTTGGTTTGAGGAATGAATCATGCAGCTTTTGGGAATGTGTCATCTTTGTTCTTTATTGGTGTTCTGCTTGGATCTGAACAATTCACAAGTTGTTTAAAAGTCGTATTTTGCCCATACAATGTTTTAAGAGCTTGGTATAAGTTTTCAAAAGGTATGTGAATATACCACTCTCAGATATTGAAGTTAATATATATAATATTTACAAAATAACTGTTTGTTTAAACACCTGTTTTTTGTGGAAGCTTTCAGGATGATGATGTCCAGCTCTGTCCTTGCTCCTGCTCACTCACTATCTGAACGGCTGTTCCATTTGTCTTCTAGGAAGCCAGATAATTTTTCTGCTCAGTTTCAAAGCAAGTTGTGCATCTTTGGTTCTTCACGTAACTCATTGTGTGGGTGCAGTGGAAGCTGTATGTCAGCTCCACAGTGGTCCATGCGGCTAAAGATGGGAGGAGATGTAATTAGGAAAAGTCTGAAGGTTAGATTTTGGCTTTGTTTGCTTCAGCAAGAAGTGCAGTACAGGAGGAGTGTTTTTGTGGAATGAAGTGGCTGGAATTGAGGATCCAACAGAGAGACTATAATTATTTTGGGAAATACTGCTTTTCCTAGGTCAGTCCAAGGGCCAAATGTCCACTTACCTTTGGAGCAGATCTTCAGTTTACCGTGAAAGAAATCAGGTTTGCCTATTCAGACGCAACTGTACAATGCACACGAAAGCACCTGTAGGGAGGACAACTCGGAGGCTTTGTCAGTAGCCCTCTTCTGATCTGAACTAAAAGAGCAACTAGAAGAGCAATGAAGCTGGTGTGAGGGACCATGTCTTACAAAGAGAGGCTGAGAGAGCTAGGATTGTTCAGTCTGGAGAAGAGGCTGAGGGGAGACCTCATTGCTCTCTTACAACTATCTGAAAGGAGGCTGTAGTGAGGTGGGTGTTGGTTTCTTCTCCCAAGTTACTAATGGTAGGACAAGAGGAAGTGGCCTCAAGTTGCACCCGGAGAGGTTTAAATTGGATATGAGAAAAAATACCTTTACTGAAAGAGTCGTGAAGCATTGGAACAGATTCGCCAGGGAAGTGGTGGAGTTGCCTTTCCTGAAGGTGTTAAAAAAACATGTAGACGTGGCACTTCAGGATATAGTTCAGTGGTCATGATAGTGCTGTGTTGACAGTTGGACTAGATGATCTTAGAGGTCTTCTCCAACCTTAATGATTCTGTGTTACAATGAAAACTCTCTGCAGGTGAACTCATCTTGCTGCTGGAGTTGTAAGCATGTAGGATGGCGCTTGAGCCCCACAGGGTCTGTTTCCTCTCTACTTGTTATAAGTATTGGCAAAGGATGAATCTTATTTCCATGTGGAAATTATATGTATTTCTGAGAGCTGAAGTGGTAGAAATCTGTGCTTACCATGAACTGAAAGCCACAGGTAATAGCAATCAGGTAAGTTTTGATTTTGTGGTAGAAATGCTATGTTTTCAATTTATTTTGACAATCATAAGAAATCGGGTAATCAAAATGTTTACGAAGTGAATATATAGCCTTTGATAGCAGATGCTCAGAAGTCAGAAAAAGTGTCAGATGAAGATTTCCTGTGTGACTATTACCCAGCCCAGTAGTGGTTACAAACTCCTCCATATGAGCCCCTTCTCTTATTTGGAATACAAATCACGAGTAAACCGGAGACCTGGAGAAACAATGTCATCTGAAAATATGTTGTAGAGATGATTTTCAGTTTTGCTTGGATTTTGAGATACTTTGAATCTGATATATGATATAGGCATGCTGGATATTCAAAATAGCAGCTGAAGTTATATTTTCAAAGCATAGCTCTTAAGAGTTAAAATTCTCTGAAAAGTACTGACTGAAAAATTAGGCACTGAGTGTCTGAAATTGTTACGCTTTGGGCTTTCATCATTACGTTCCTGTCACCTACCTTTAGAATGGGAATAGGATATAGATCTTGCAAAGTTTACATTTATTTTGTGTAGTCTTGCCATGTTATGGGCTGCTCTGAGTAAACATGTCTGTAGGAAAATGTAATTTTTATATTCAGTGTAGGGTGCAGATGGTAAGCATTTAATGGGTCATAGGATGAGGGCAAAAACTGGGCAATTGTCCATTTGCTGAATGGATCAGAAATCCTGCTGAGGAAAATGGAATAAAGCAGCAGAAATGATATTACCAGAGGTGGGTGTGTGTAAAGGCGAATACAAAGTTGTGTAGCTTTCAAATCTTAACTGCTGCAGAGCTTGGTTTTACAAATACGTATTTAAAGCTTTGGGAGGATTTGATGTGGTACAAGTCTGCAAAATTGTGGGTGCTTTTTAATCTGCATTCGGTAGTCTGGGAGGCAAGCGTAAGGATTCGATTGGTGAGAGTAGAGGAGGAGTGCAGGGTGGTGTGTAAACATTGTGGTTGTGTCTTTTGTGTGTCTTTTATGTATTTTACGTGTCCATATATTTGTGCACTTTTAGGGAATAGTAGTTTAAAAATACCCACTGGTAGTTTTATGAGGAAGACTTTCAGAACAAGATTGTGCTGGTTGAGTCATTTAGTTGTGTGTTCAAAACACCAACATCATGAATTAGGCACAAGTCTCTGGGACTGGATGGGGTCCACCCAAGGGTACTGAGGGAGCTGGCAGAAGTGCTCACCAAGCCACTTTGCATTCTTCAGCAGCAGTCCTGGCTAGCTGGGTTGGAACTTAGCAGATGTGGTGTCCATCTAAAAGTGCTAGAAGGAGGATCCAGGGAAGTACAGGCCTGTCAGTCTGACCTTGGTGCCAGGGAAGGTTACGAAGCAGACCATCTCGAGTGCCACCATGCAGCACGTACAGGACAACCAGGTGATCAGGCCCATTCCCCGTGTGTTTATGAAAGCAGGTCCTGTTTGACTAACCTGGTGTCCTTCTGTGAGATGGTGACCTGCTTAGTGGTTGAGATGTTGTCCACCTGGACTTTAGTAAAGCCTTTGACACCCTTTCCCACAGCATTCTCCTGGAGACACTGGCTGCTCATGGGTTTGGGTGGGGAACTATTTTACGGGGCAAAAACTGTCTGGATGTCTCAGCCCAGCAGGTGGTGGTGGTGGAAGCTAAATCCTGTTGGTGGCCGGTCACAAGTGGTGTTCCCCAGGACTTGATGTGGCGGCCAGCCATGTTTAGCATTTTTATCCATGACCTGCACAAAGCAATTGAGTGCACCCTCAGTAAGTTTGCATGTGACAGCAAGATGGGGATGAGTGTTGATCTACTCGAGAGTGGGAAGGGTCTACCGAGGGATCTGGGCAGGCTGGATCAATGGGCCAAGGCCAAATGCCGGGTCCTGCACTTTGGTCACAACAGAATGGAAATGGCCTTAAGGTGTGCCAGGGAAGATTTAGATTGGTATTAGGGAAAAAAATCTCTTGACCAAACACGTTGTTAGGCATTGAAACAGGCTGCCCAGGGAAGTGGTTGAGTCACCACCCCATGGAAGAGATGTGTAGATATGGTGCTTAAGGACAGGGTTTAGTGTTGTACTTGGCAGTACCAAGTTAATAGTTTGACTTGATGATCTTAAAGGTCTTTTCCAACCTAAATGATGTTATGAGTTGACATCCCTCAAAGTTTTGCTTGTAGGGTTGGTCTAAATGGATGATACCTTGAATTTTATTGCCATTTCCAAAATATTCTTATTGGGAAAGGTGTGTTTTGTGTTTGTTTGGGGTTTGGTTTTGGTAGCGTTTTTTTTTTTTTCATTGAATGGGATACTGTTTTTCAGATACTGATGTGCTTGAGTAATTAGCTAAAGAAAGAGCAAGAGCCCAGGAAAGGATCTGGCACATAGGGAGTGAAGAGGAGGTGTCTTTCTTGGAGTCTCTTTGCTTGCTTTATATATTTTCCACATTTCTAGACCTGCAGGCTCATCTGGAGTTATGAAATTCAGGATTTCTTGTTTTTATGTCTGCTCCTGTAAAGATGATTGTACAGGTCAGAGATGCCAAGCGCTTCTACCCGTTGCCATGCTAATAGTAGGAACCAGGTGATGACTTTTCTTCCCTGCATCCTTCTAGCTTGCTTTGAGGGGTAATCTGAAAATGAAGGGCGTCATGAGACACCAGCTGGGAAATCACCTGTAATGCAGTCAAAGCAGTGATGTCTGGACATTCAGTAAAGCCAGCAATGCTAACTTGTCCACTTGTGGGCAAGTATTCATGCTCATTTCTTCCTTGTGTCTCTTCACCTCAGCTTCACTGCACATCTGTCTCTCCTCTGTCTCCCTCACCTTTCTGGTCGGTCTAAGGTGCAAGTTCCTTGGGTCAGAAATGTACTTTGTGGTATACAGAGCGGGATTTTTGTAACAAATATCCAAAACAAATGTTGATACTGCATTCATAGTTAATTACTTTGGCTCTTTTGCTCTCTTTCTTTAAAATATTATTGAATTTTCCCTTTCTGTGATTCATTAAATTTGATTGTTTTGGGTGAAACTTTTCCACTAAATCCACAGGCTCATCCTAAGTTATAAACCTCACTCCATTTCATTTGCATCATTGCTTATAAGGAAGAAAAAACAGGTCAAGTTATGCCCTGAAAGAATGTCTCCTCATTTATAGAGGATTTTTCAAATACTGTTAAAAGCATAATGGAAACATGGGAGTAAGAGTATGGATGGCAAAGCGTATGTGGCGGCTTAGTTTAGGGAACTGCTTCTCTTAAACAGGGCAACTCTGCCTTTTCATTTTTTTTTCCCTATTAGCACTTAGTGCTTGTGTGCACATGGTTCTTGAGTGGTTCAGGAAAAGGGGAATTACCCTTGGATTTGCAAAGGGAGAATCTATGCAATTGTTACACAAATGAGGGTTCGAGGGTAGGTGGTGTTAGCTGGCTTCCACTTTA
Source organism: Apaloderma vittatum (assembly GCF_000703405.1). Taxonomy (NCBI): domain Eukaryota; kingdom Metazoa; phylum Chordata; class Aves; order Trogoniformes; family Trogonidae; genus Apaloderma; species Apaloderma vittatum. The sequence goes on along the minus strand of NW_009715388.1, from coordinate 25,932 downwards.
AATATAACTTGTTTACTTTCAGCATTATTATAATAATATGGTAGCCACTGTTAGAAAACCGCAACAGCTACTCTTAAAAAGGACCCCAAAAAGGTCAGTGTATGACATCAAAAGTGTTACAGAGAAACTGGTCAAATTAATTTCTGCTGATGGGTGCTTAAGCTTAAAAATACTGAATATACCCCTGTCAAGCTACTTTTACTCTTTTTAAAAAGGGCTTGTGATAAAGAATTTTGTCTTTCTAAATGAAGAGCAGTCTGTTGTCTTAAACGTACACAATATTAAGCAAGACTTGTTTTACTTTAGGCTGGAAAAATATGACAGAGTGTGTTTGCATACTCTCACCCTTAGCTGTTATCACCTGAAGCTTTGGCTGAAAAATGTTGAAGGAATGGACTAGCTGAATTATCGTACTAGAAGCGTGTGTTGTGTTGCCGCAAACATCAATATTAGGCCTGCTGTCATGAAAACAAAAATAGTATTGCCGCTGTACCTTGTGGTATTAGGATTAAGTATATGTTTCAGCTAAGTGACATCAAACAGGCTAAACCACTGTTGTGCTGAGGACTAGTCAAGCGTGCCCTTATGTGCAAGTTTCTTGCATTGAAGTGCTTATGACCCGAAGCAGTGATCCCTGAGCTGTTGCTTGTGATGACTTGGGATACTGCTGTTAGACACAGAAAATTGTTAGTCAATTTTCTATGGGAGAGTTATAATCCATGGAGTGGGAAATACTCTTTTCTAAATAAAAGAATTCATCTAGCTTTTTGTAGCTTAAGCCAATTTTGGTAGTGGCTGTCGTATTTGAGGAAATTTTATCTACCATGCCCTTACTGTTAATTTTTTTTTTCAGGCCACCGTCAGAATGATTCTTTTTCCTCACTGATTTTATTCTTTTAAATCCACTTTTGCTCTCAGTGCCCTAATGTCTTTAAATATTTAATACGCAAGAGATTTTCTATCTTCTAGAGTAAATGGCCTGAAGGGAGGAGGAATTTCTGAAACTATTCTACTTGAATGTACAAGAAGAAAATCCTGTGTGCAGCCAAGCTGTTGATCTGATTCTGTACCACTGAAGTGCACTTCGTTGAGCCCTGCTTCTGCTCAGGCTACTGAAGTGATTTGTCCATGATTTGTGTAGCTGATATGTATTTCCAAGTCATACTCACTTAAAAAACCCAAAACACCTAACCCAGATTTTCAGGTTGCTGGGACAGTAGAAATGATTCCATGGTCAATAGAGTGATTTGGTATATAGAAAATTTACAGGAAAATACATGCAAAACTTTTTTTTCCTTGATTCATGCGCAGTTTGCTTCTACAGGTTTTTGATACATCTTTCCTTCTTAGCTGCTCAGGGGAAGCACTGCTTTGTGCCTTAGGAGGAGAGAGGCTCTCAGGAAAAGCTCTTTGAGGCTGACGTGCTGTGGTAAGAGCCATGGCAAACCCAAAAGTTCTGCAAATTGCATCTGGATGTTTCTACTAGTTGTTAATACATACGTGTGTGAGAACTTCTTTCTTTTCTTTTTCTACGCAGGTCAACTTTGTAGTGTGCCAACTGTTTGCCTTGCTTGCGGCTGTTTGGTTTCGAACATACCTTCATTCAAGCAAAACCAGCCCGTTTATAAGACATGTTGTCGCAACCCTCTTGGGCCTTTATCTTGCACTTTTTTGTTTTGGATGGTAAGTTGCACTTAAATTCACTTTCCAGGGGCTCGTACATTTCTTGTTTGCAGGGAAACAGAATTTTCCTGTGAAGAATCTTATTGCCTATTTCTGTTTTTTAGTTCCTGCAAGCATAGGGAATTTAGATTGGATTTTCTGATGTGGTGCACAAATTTTGAAAGATCTTTCATTTGCAAACTGGTAACTAAAATGCTGTCTGCCTGTGGTTTTGGGAGGATGGAGCAGGTGCAGCTTGTTTAACTTGTACCAATTTTTCTGTAAACTTGCTTGAGATGTAGTCTCTTGAGGCATAGCACAGGTGTGATGACTAAGATAATTTCTCTTAAATATTCACTGCATGAGGTAACTCGTTGTGTCTTTTTCTGAATATTGAATACTTTCTGACTTTTTGTATAAACAGTGGCCGGAGCTGCAGTACTGATGGTGTTCCTAGTAGTATAAAACACCTGGAAAAGAGCTGGCCTTGATTTGAGAGTGTTTTATGTGGGTGTTTTTTTGTTTTGTCTTGGTTTTTTTGATATGTGTTTTGGAGGATGTGGTATGTGTGGTTTTTTTTTTAAAACCAAACCAAAATTTTTCTCTAACTGCTGGCTTTCTTGATCTTTTCATGGCATAGCAAGCTAGAATGTTGGTAGGGCTTATGAAGGTATGCATTTAATTTCCTGATATTGTTTTCCTTCAAAATTAGCTTACTAAATGATTCTCATCTTCCCAAGATGGCTTTAGTTTAATTGCCAGTTTTGTTTTGTTGCACAAAAACTGCTAACTCAGCTTTAAGTGTCTAGAAAACTTATTTATACTGACTATTGTAGCATCTTACCAAACTAGGGGGAATTAGTCAAGCTGTTGTGCAGGTGGGAAGATACATGCCGAGTGCATATAAATATATCTTCGAATTCCAAATCACAGATTTGGTGTCTGCAGAGACTTGTCAACGTTAGTTGATATGTATTACTTTTAAATTTAGAAAAATAAAATCCAGTATATTTTATTCTTTGGATTTACATGTGCAATTTACTTGTATATATAATTTCTTAACTCCTGTGCATTTCCTAAAACTTTTTGGCCATAGTATTCTGCTTTGAGAGAAAGATCTGATGTCAAAAGACCTCCAGTCTTAGCACCAAATAAGAAGGATGATAGAGGGGGTAGGTGCTGCTGTGTGTGGGTTTTGTGGGAGTTGTGTAAGCTTTAGAAGCACATTCTGTATCCCTTGCTTTGGAAGACAGAAATCATTTACTGTACCTTGTAACAGCAGGATGACCACGAGCCAGCAAATGTGCCCTTGTGGCCAAGAAGGCCCATGGCATCCTGGGGTGTATTAGAAGAGGGGTGGCTAGTAGGTCAAGAGAGGTCCTCCTGCCCCTCTACCCTGCCCTGGTGAGGCCACATCTGGAATCTTGTGTCCAGTTCTGGGCCCCTCAGCTCAAGAGAGACAGGGAACTGCTTGAGAGAGTCCAGCGCAGAGCCACAAGGATAATGAAGGGAGTGGAACATCTCCCTTATGAGGAAAGGCTGAGGGAGCTGGGTCTCTTTAGCTTGGAGAAGAGAGGCTGAGGGGTGACCTCAATGTTTATAAATATGTAAAGAGTGAGGGTTGGGAGAACAGAGCCAGGCTCTTCTCTGTGATGTCCAGTGACAGGACAAGGGGCAATCGATACAAGGTGGAGCATAGGAGGTTCCGTAAAAACATTAGGAAAAACTTTTTCCCTGTGAGGGTGACAGAGCCCTGGCACAGGCTGCCCAGGGAGGTTGTGGAGTCTCCTTCTCTGAAGACATTCAAAACCCGCCTGGACGTGTTCCTGTGTGACCTACTGTAGGTGATGCTGCTCTGGCAGGGGGGTTGAACTTAGATGATCTCTAGAGGTCCCTTCCATATATTCATATCTGAAATTTGGGGATGGGAGACTTTAGAAAGAAACAACCTCCACCACTCGACAGACATAAATATTTGTGGAAGCCTCTCAACAGTAATATGCCCTGGAAAATAAATCAGAGAGATTTTATGCCATAGTAGATATCCAGATTATTTTAGTTTGCTTTGGATCATACTTAAAGCAATTATTTTAGCAATTAATTTCTATTTTAGTGAAAGTTGTGTTTTCTTACAAGCATAGAACTAAAAGCATTTTTAAAATGCCAGAAAGAAAGAATCTGAGATATTGAAAGTATATGCTTTTAAAAAAGCTGATATTTCTGTTACACTTGGGTAAAATCTTTTTCTTTTTGCTTAAATAAGAACTACTCAAGCATATTTCTGAGAGTTTTTTTTGTTTGGTTCCCCTTCTCTCTCTCCAAGGAATCAAGTATACCTACAGGTTACAATCCTGTGGCACACCTTCAGTGGGTCTTCAGTTGTGTTAAAATGTGTGTATGAGAAGGCAACTGTTTCCATTTTCTAATACAGTGTTTATACTACATGTAGATTCGCGGATAATCTCATGCAAACCTAAATGTGGGAAATAGTTTGGAATCTGCACCCTTTTAATATTATTTTTTAGTCATTATGTTGTCCTCCATTTCAGGTGTGTTTAATTTTCAGTCAACTTTGGAGTGCTTGTGATGGTGATGTGGAAGAGAAGGGATAATTCCTTGGGATAATAGCAAATAGTATAAAAGGCCTAGAATACCCTTTCTATGTAGCTAAAATTTACTAGTTCTTGCTGTATTTAAATATGTCCCTTAAAATTTTTGAATCTAACATCAATCATATTGCTACTACCACTTGGAAAGAAAAATATTTCCGGAGACTGTAATCTTGATATGATACCTGATGTCAACCCACACTTTTTTAGACTTTATCTTATTATGTCCCTTTCTCTGTTTAAGAAGCAAAACTGATATTTTTTGTCACTTCACTAATGCCTGTCTTTGCTATGCAGTGTTGCTAGTACATGGCTGATATGAAAATTAAAACATGAACATTTTTTTAGTTGGCAATTGTTTATATTAAATGTGCGTTTGAATTTTAGGTAGGCATATCTTAGATGAGACTAGCTAGTAGTGAAGCATGGGAGCGTATGCAGATTGGATCTTCCATTAAAATCACAATTTTCAAGGTTAGTTCATATCCAAGTGAATTGTTTTCCCTCAGTTCGTTGTGTGCAGACTTAGCTGAATAGAACTGGGTTTCTTGTTGAAACTCTTTGAAGACATTTCCCTGTGAATATAAGAGGAGTGAGATTAGGAAATTGCTGATAAGGTGAAAGGAAACAGTATCAATGTAACAAAGTACCAGAGTGAAAGAGAATCAGCTTACTGAAGATCAGCTGCTTTTCCCCAGTCCCTAGACATGGTTTGCCACCAGTGTTCTACTGGCTTACTGAAGCATAATAACCCCTTTAAAAAGCAAAACAAACCAAACCACCAAAACCCCAAAACAGTGGTGGTGTGGTAGCTCTGGTGGTAAGCTGTGGAAGACAAATAAGGAGAAGAGGTTAGAGCACCTCTGTGAAATAAATTTGTGGGTTGTTGGTGTGTAGGTGTTTATGTTTTTGAGAACATCATCAGGACCATCCCTTTATCTCAGTGTTGTTGGCTTTATCTGTTGCAAACAGGTAAACCAGATGAGTATGGAAATGAACCGCAAAAGATGTGTGTTGTTTACACATGAAATAATGCCAAGTGGAAGTAGATGAGACATATTCTTTTTATTTTAACGATTATCACCATTTACTACATTCTTGTGTATAAGCTGGAGAATTCTTGCTATGTCTAGTTTTTGTTCATTACTGCTGTCTGTGCTCTGCTAAAGGGGGAAACTCTCAATAGAAGGAAGGGCTGCAGAAAACCTAAATAGAACAAAAGGGGTTTTTGGAAGCAGCGAGTTAAAATTTCAACCCCTTAAATTAAAGGTTAAATAAATAAATGCATGTAGTTTATTGTCATTAATGAAAATGCTGTGAGAGTTTACTGTTCTTGGGGTTTTTTTCACCCTAGGTATGCCTTACATTTTATTATACAAAGTGGAATTTCCTACTATATCATGATCATAATAGGAGTGGAAAACATGCACAAGTAAGTTTCCTTTCTAAAATACTTTTTTGCTTTTACAAGAATGCTACTGTTCAGGTATTTTTGTAACTGTGCACATGTGCCATACTTTTGGTTATATCATAATATTTCAATGTTTGAATTCTACTAACCAGGGCTTTATTTCCAGGACAGAAAATGGCTTATTTGGGTTTTTTTTCCAGCTTGTTGGAATATCCAAGCTTGATGCAATTGGTAATATACCACTGAGACTTCTTTTGTGTTCTCAGCATTCTGATTTTTTTGTCATTATTTAAATAATTCTAGGTGTCCCACAAATAAGTTAATTATACAAATATGATTTGATAACAGCTAAGGGTAGTAGAAGAAAGAAATCTGAAGGAAACAGAATTAGTGTGAGAAATTTTTTTAGGTACTAAGTGTTTGTCATTTCCTCTCTTTTTTTTTTTTTCTTTGCTTTGTAAGATTAACAATATGGATGTTGTCTTAGGTTAAGAATACTGTCATGAAATTGCATTCATAGGGCATTATTTCAGGATTGCTTGAATGCATGATTAGATTAGCAGTACGTGAATCCATATAGAATGGCACTTGTTTCTATTTTTCAGTCATTCTTTAAAGTAGGGAAGACATTTATTTTGTTACTGTATGCCTGTGTTTTACTGTTCTACTAGTCTAGAGATCAGAACCAAATTAGGCTCCCACTGCGTTAATCCCTGCATAAAATTGAATAGGTTTCTGAAGTATGTGAGGCTGTCAGGAAAGGCGCTTGTAAAAGAAGCAAAAAGGAAAATTGCTTTGCACAGAAAGTGCAAAGCCAGGGTGGCCTTAGTTTGTGATCTTGCCTGTTAAAACACCCTGCTTCCTGATTCTCTGTTACTGGATATAATTGTATTGTCTTTTGAAATACCCCATATTAGGATCTTATTTTCCAGATTTTCTACAAAGCCTAACATTTCCAAACTACTGCAAATGTGAGAGGAGTTCCATTTGGTTGGATGACTGTTTTATATTCTAATAATGTATTTAATTAGAAGTTGTTTTAAGGCTTTTTCATACTGATTTCTCTTTGGACATGTTACAATGTAGGTTATAACTTACGTGGCTTGATATTTGAAAATAAATTATTAATGTGGTTAAATGCTGCAAAGGGAGGTAACAGGCAGGAATACTTTGATCTTTATCATAACAAATTACTTAGGTTTCTCATACAAGGAAATCTAGCAGTGGTTTACTTCCCTGCTGTGAGAGGCAGGTAGGCGTGTGGGTATTTGACATTCCTTCACTGAACTGAGGGAACTCGCTAGTTCCTGATCTTCCCAATTCCTACCAGCTGCTTTCACTGCGTGCCCTAATCTGCTGCAATGTTTGCTGTGCTATGCACCACTGCGTGTGTGTGGTCTCAGTTACTCTCAGTTACTGCACAGTTGGAAGGGTAAAACCTAGATTTGAATGTGAGGCTTATGTTTATTACAGTGTGAATTGCCTGCCTGGACACCACCCTGTGCAACCTGCTCTAGGTGAACCTGCTCTAGCAGGGAGTTGGACCAGGTGATCTCCAGAGGTCCCTTCCAACCCCTAATGTTCCATGATTCTGTGTAATTAACATACAGTTGGATAAAAATGGAAAACTTTTCATTCAGTGGGGGAAAAAAATGTAACAAATGAAGAGATTTGTTACTCGAAACTGTGGACAGTGCTTGCATGTTTTATGGGAAGCTCCAGGAGCTGTTTCTGATAGGTGACAGAGGCAGGACTGCGCAAGGTCTGCTCCCTTGTCACAGTATCCCAGGAAGGGTGATTCTTCTTGGTGTCCCTATATGCCTGTACCTTTTGCTGAAGGAATGCACCATGTAATTTTCTGCTTTGAAAATTCCCCTTGTGGCTTCTTGTTTGGCAGTCTGAACAGAAACTAATGCGATTGACTTCCATCCTGGCCTAAATGTCTTCAGGCTAAAAACATGTCTCATGGAGCCCAGGGGAGATTTCAGTGGTATATAGTAGAATGCAGCTGGTACCACCCGGCCTCAGGATTGGAGAAGGGCCCATCAGTGTTCTTCTGGTGGGCGTATATGTCTGTATAGCTAATCAGAGTGCTTATATGTATCTGCATAGCCAAGTTTTGGGATTTACTTTATGTGTTGCAGAGGGACCCACCCACAGGCTGGCAGTCCTACTTAGAGGTTACCTGTGTTGTTCATAAGCTTCTTAAACTTGGAGACTACAGAACATCAAATACCTTTTCACCTGAATCTGTATTTACATCATTTGTGGTTTTTATTGGAAAAGCACTTGTGTATGGTACAAAATATTTTTGTCTGTTATCCAGATTCTTTTATTGAAGTGTCCTTCTGCTTTTCCCTGACCTGCTTGCTGTCCTGCAGATTTCATCAATGTATGGATTGAGAAAACTAACCCTCTCCTTCCTGCTTCCCCCACCCTCTAACACAGCTCCTTAGTCTCTCCAGCCTCTCTAAAAACTGTATGAACAAATAAGAGACAACTGAAGTGGTTAGACTGCTTATCAGTTCAGCTGTTATGTGCTGGGTACACTGGCTTTCCTTACTATCTGAAGCAAGGAGAGGTTTTTCATCAACTTCTACATTCTCCAAAGCAGCCTTTCAGGTCTGGTACTGGTACTCTTCTAAACCTCTGTTGCTTTCTTAACGTACTTCCATTGGATCTTAAAAGTCTCAGCTCTACAAGGTTCCTACCTTTGTGATTTTTCCTGTGGGAACTGAACCTTGTGCAGCTGTTGCTTCTAGATTGATCTGCACAATACATGGCAAGTTAAATATGAAAATCTTATTTGAGCAACAGAAAAGGGAGCCCAGTTGGGGGAAAGAAAGAAAAAGGTAAAACCCCTGGAATGACCGTGCGGGAAAACTGATCTTATTAAAAAGAAAAGAAACCATACTTTTTATATTTTAACAACTTTAGAATAAAGCTAATTAGGAGAAAATTAGTTACCTGAGAGTTGGATTTAACTAGAATTGATGTATTACTTTTATACTTAATTCTTATTTGAATGATGATACTTTAAATAAAAGATAGACTGATAACACTACCTCTCCTGAATGGTTCAAAAGCTCTTACCTTTTGATTTGTGACTAAGCAATCTTAATATTTATTTGGTGCTTTTGTGGCTTAGTTAATTGTGAAACTGAAAAATGTGTTTAAACAAGTTCTCAGTTCCACTGAATTTGCATTTGTTAACTCATGTGGTGTTAATATGTATTTAATTTTTCCTGAGAAATTCCTCTGTCTCTTCTGTGGTTGGGAAATTACTACTTATTTTAAAAGACAAAACCTCAATTGCCACAAGGCTTTTCCTTAAAGCATTTGGCTACCTTTAGCTAAGAGCTATATAAATAGTGCTTGTACAGGTGATTTAATGATAAGATTTTTAAGGTTTCTAGGTAACACTTTCTCTGTTGGCTTGATTGTTCATTTTATGGTTGGTGAATAATATCGTTCAGCCTGTGGGGGAAGAAAAGTTAATTAAAGCCTCACAGGTGCTTGACTAAAGTCAGTAGTTTTCTCAGTGACTTCACAAACAAACTATAGAAGTCCTAGCTGTGTCAGGGTAAAAAAATGAATCTATTTATTTGGTATCATTCCTGTTAAACTGTTCACTTAGATTTCTTAAATGTGCTAATGTAAAATCAAGTGACAGGCATACTACTCATGCCTGATACATTCTGTGTTATGCTTAAATTTGCAGAATTAGACTTTTCTTGTTCCAGAAGTCTGGAGTTGAACTGCAGAGACTTAAAAGATGTTATTTCTGGCTTTAGGGAAAAAAAAAACACCAAACAAAAACCACTTAACTGTTTTCTGGCATATTTAAATTGTGAAAAATAAATAATGAAGGGCCCGGAGACCTGAGATAACTAATAGGAGTAAATACATAATGAGCTGGTATGTGTGTGACACAAAGATGAAGACACATACAACTCTTCGTACGTATTTACACACATGTATGTGAGTTGTTTGAATGTGGTAATAAAAAGAGATACTTGAATTTGAGTAAGCAAACTTTCGTTAGAAATGGTCTGGCCCCTGTGGTGCTTCCTGGCCCCTGTGGAGGTGCTTCCCCTCTCCTTCTTATATGGGAATCATTGACTCATAGAATGGTTTGAGTTGAAAGGAATCTGAAAAATCATTCAGTTCAACACCCCCCTACCATGAGCAAGGACATTTTCTGCTAGATCAGGTTGCTCAAAGGCCCATTCAACCTGTCCTTGAACGTTTCAACCTGTCCTTGAACGTTTCAAGGGTGAGGGCTTCCACAGCCTCTCTTGGGCAGCCTGTTGTAGTACCTCACCACTTTTACAGCAAAGAATTTCCTCCTTATAGGTACCCTCCTCCAGTTTGAAACTGTTACCCCTTGTCCTGTCACTACACTCCCTGATCAAGAGTCCCTCCTCTTCTTTCCTGTAGCCCTATTTTAAATGCTGGAAAGTCACTATAGGGTCTCCCCAGAACCTTCTCTTCTCCAGGCTGAACAACCCCGACTTGCTCGGCCTGTCCTTGTAGGGGAGGTGCTCCAGTCCTCCAGTGATCTTCATGGCCCTCCTCTGGACCTGTTCAAGCAGGTCCATGTCTCTCTTACAGTGGGGTCTCCAGACCTGAACACGAAACTGCGAGTGGAGTCTCACCAAAGTGGAGTAGAGGGGCAGAATCACCTCCCATGAGCTGCTGATGGTGCTTCTATCGATGAAGCCCAGGATGTGGTTGGGTTTTGGAATGTTAGTCCTCATTAAATTCCCTTCCCCTTCCTGACCAGAGCTAGGACTGAGCAATGCCTCACTCCCCCTTTCCTTCACCTCTTGCTTTGACAAACAGTTGGCAATTTGGCAAATGGGAGGTGGAGGAGACTTAATGGTTTGATCTAGAAATTTTGGATTAAGAATCAAATAAGTCTTGTTCATCTGAGTGAACTAATTCACTCAGCATGTTAAATGAGGCACTTAATTTGTCAGTCAGGTGTTTAATAATGCTGAATGTCATGACTTATTAGACAGATTTGGATGCTAGTTAGTCTACAACTTAGATTGCTGTAAAAATTGTGGGATGTCTTTTAAAAGTTATTGTTTAAGTGAAATACAAATGAATCAAGCAAACTACTGTCTCATTCTGTGAGTTATAGGCAAGGGTTTTGTAAGCGTCTTTGTATCTTCAGAAGTGAGAGCATTCATAAGCTGAAATGATTTTTGAAGATGGGAGTTAGGCTGCTTTTTGAACTTTGCTCTTTTCCAAAGGCCCTTTTTCAAGGTAAATGTAGAATCATGTAAGTTCATTGGTTTGGTTGTTATTTGTTTTGCTTTGTTTTTATTTGTATTACTGTCTGATTTTGAATTGATCACAGGTGTATTAGTCTGAAGAACATACGTGATATGGATAAAGATTTTTAAATTTTTTTTTAATCTGCAATGAAGATCTGAAGTAACATCTAAAAATAGTCAAAACGACAGACTGAAATAACAGTATCTAACAATCATTATGGGTTTGGCTAAGAAATGCTATCAATTTTGAATAATAATCTTTAGCAAACCTAGGATTGGAAGTCTGCCAATATAATTACAGTTCTTTGAAGGTGTGAGGGCATCCAGACAACTGCAAGCTAGCTGGTATAACTTCTCAGTTACAAATTTGTAATTTATTTATGTAACTTGAATAAAAATATCTGATACATATGTAGCTGCCAAAGGATAGCAGGCATAGCACTGAGAAAAACTGGATTCAGAATTTGAAGTATTAGTAGCTGTGAACTGTTCTTCATATGAAAACACAAATTTTCTGTGTTTCTGCTCCTACACAGTGCAAATAAGATAAACGTATTTGAAGTTAAGAAACTAATGAAAAGCTGAAAAATATGTTCTTACTCAGTAAAGAATTGCAAGATGGAGTAAGATCAGATATACTGGTTCTGTAGCCTTAAATAACACAAAGTCTGAAAAAAAAATAACCCAAGTACTGTTCTGTCACTGCAAGCAATTTTAATGCAGTATCAGTTCAATGTTAAATGTAAAAAAGTTCTAATTTTATAAAGTCTGCATTTGATTAAAAAGCAATTAAGATTTTATTTTGTGTGGATGACAACAAAATACATATCAAACAGTATAATTTCTGTAGTGTGCATAGAAATCTTATCCTTGCCTGTTAGAAATAAACACCAAGGCCAACAAATGGCTGTACTTGGGAGCACATTTCAACAGTTATCAGCTAAAACCAAGCAGTTTTCCATTTTGAAGTGGTCTTTTCCCAAGCAAAAGGGCTTGCACTTACTGATTTCTCTCTAAGAAAGGTTAGATGGGTATTATATGTATCTGTCTCAGTGTGAGCAGTGTTGTAGCTAAAACAGTCAATGGAAATCTTCAATATATATAAAAAGATCATCAGTTTGTGGGTTTTTTTTAGTTTCAAAAGTAGCAGTGAGATTGTAGATTTTTGCCCCATTCTAGTAGCTGTCATTAAGGAATGATCTGGAAATACTGAATCTCCTGTGAAGAGCCACAGCAATGATGTGAGGAACTGAAACGAAAGGTTAAGAACCTTATTGGGTTCTTATCAAAGAACTACAGGGCAGTAAAATATTTATATTGGAAATAAAAATGCAGAGAACTATTTTCGCACACAAAGCATTACAGAAAGTTGAGTTAATGGTATTGAAAGCAAGTTTGCTGTTTTACATGGGAACTCTTTCCGCTATCAGAAATCCTGTTATGGCTCTAAGCAGAAGAATGCTTCACCTGTCTTGTTGAATTGGTTAATATATTTTATTTTTTTGACAGCAAAGCATATGATCTGGCTGCTAAATGGTTTTCCTAGTTACATAAAGCCTCTGAGGTTTTCCTTGTGTCATGGCAAAGACTTTTCTTCCTTGTTTGCAGAAGCAAACACTAATTTATTTTTTCTTCAAGAATATAGCTTATCCTGTACACATGTATTAAAAAGGTAAACCCAGCATTCAAGTAGAACTATCACAGATAACCAAAGCTTATAATCTGAAATAGGCTTCATGTTTTCATTAAAATTTCTCATGGCTGTTAATTTTGTCCTTAAGTGCTGGATTTCTTCTTTGTGTAGTTAAATCGGATGATCTACTTGAGAATGTCTTAACTGGAGTAACTGTGCAGATGCGAGCTCTGCACAAGTTGAATTCTTGGACCTTGCTGCTGCTACCTTGGTAACGTGTGAGGACAGGACGTGGATGGGGCATATCCTATAGTTACCTGAAGTTTAACAGCTGCCTTCCACATGTTCTTTGCATCACTTCTACATCAACCTACTCATCAGGATTGCTTACAGTTTAGAACTGACCTACCAAATTTAAAAAACAAAACAACAACAACAAAATCCACTATAGCTCTCTGTTTACTTTTGTGGAGCTTGGAAACAGATTAATAATGCTATTAACAGATTAAGTGTGCTCTTTTGACTTTCTCCAAAATTTATTGCATTTGATGTTTTCTGATGCTTAGCTAGAGATCAGACTTTTGTATTCTAAAGAGTGTGAATGGAAACACTTGGCTGATGCTGGCCAGTGATTGTTTGTATGCTGAAGACTTGACCATTACAGAAATAGCCACGTAAATAGATGATTGTCTTCAATGACTTGGAAAATGAGCATTTGTTGAAGTAAACAACTGTGAAGGAATTTCCTTATGAATTTCTTTTGAAAGTGTTTGTTTTAAATAGCCATTATAAGTTCATCCACTTTGATAACTTCCTCTAACTCCTGGCTGTGCTTGGACAGATTTCAATGCATTACTTAAAACAGTGAAGGTGTAAGTTGAAAAATAACTTGATATAACATCCTTCTTAAAATTGAAATGTTTAAATAGAAAGGCCATTATTGATCATAGTTTGGTAGTTACAGAAATGGAGTTAAATGAGAACTAGAATTTTCTTATCTTTAGTGCCTGTAACTTTTGCCTTGTTTTTAAATTAAGTTTAAATCTATTTATTTAATCTTTGATGTGTGATATATATATATAGGGAAGAAGAAGGAAGGACATGTCTGCAGCTTTGTGAAGTTAGACCGTTGAGAAGTTGATAGGTAATAAATAACAATGTAAGGCATTTTTCAAGTGTTGTAGCCACTTCAGTTGCTTTGGTGCAAAAGGGGCATATGCTGCCTTAATGCAACTAGAAAAAATTCTGATTGTATACTTTGTACTTCCAAGGAAAAGAGTCTAAGTCTCTTTTTTAAATTCCCTCCATCTTTTTTTTTCTTTTTTTTTTTTTAAATATACTGTTTTTTACTTGGCATTCAAAGAATGGAGTTCTCAGAAGAACAGGCTTTTTAACAACATTGTTGACATGTAAAACGTCTATCACCATACTTGAAAAAAGTCGAGTGAAAAAAATCTCTGGACTTCTGTTTAATGAAATAGCTATACATTACTGAGTATTGATGTCTCCCTGAAAGAGGGTTCTCTCACTTCCCTAAACTTTAAATTGATGGTAAGTTTTTTCACACTGTGTGGTTGGTTTCTACACGCATACAGAAGACAACTTTTTCTTGGAAGGAAGTAGTCTAAAATAGCTGGGCGGTGCTAAAAGTCTATTGGGACTGAGTAGCTGTTGCTTTTTGGCTTGCATAGATCTAAATTTTTTATATGTGTGTATATATATATTTTTATGCTCAAAGTGAAGCTGAGCACAATCAATCAAGCAGAAGAAAATCGATAGTGAGAGTAAAGTCATGTTTTCTGGGCTCTATATTTGTTTGGTAATCTCTGAAAGCTGTAGCATCTCTATAGATACTTCTTCAAGGCACATTACTCTGCCTGTCATGCTGCCAAGCAGCTTGACTGCTAGCAAATGAGCTCTGAGTCATGGTATCATTGCTGCATGGTTTATTACCTCAACAAACTATTGATGTCAAATAAATCAGGCTCCCTACAAAATGAAGTGGCAGAATAAATTGTACCTAGAAGAGCTCAGTGAAAGCTGTGTTCTTCTTCAGCTTCTGGCAAAGATGGCCGCTAATAAGAGCTGATTAAAAATTCTGGTTGCATAGCACTGACTGAGGTGAACCAGTGGTGTGTTTGATAGAGAGGTTAGATGCAAGGATTCTATGTATTACAGTCAACTTTCTCCAAGTGCATGTTTTTGCATATTTTTTTTTATTCCTTGGTGAAATATCTTGTATTTGAGACAAATTTCACTTGAGTAATTATGACAAGCTCAGCAAACAATCATTTCATTGTCCTTTAATAGAACTATTGGCTGTAAATTATGCAAGTCAGTTTTGCCTGCAGAACTAGAAGTGGTGGTGTACGAAGTGTCTGAGTTGGAGCTAAAAGAAGTAAAACACCCTTTTTGCTATGGAAGCACAAAAAAACACCAAAAAATTGTGGTTTACTTTCCTTAAGGGAAGGTGGATATAAATAGAAAGCATTGATATTTCAAAAATACAAACTTCTTCGTTTTAAAATCCATTATCTTGGTCAAACATGTGAATAGATTTTGAACACCTTAAAAGCTATCCAAATGCTGATTGGTTTTGCAGGTCAAATGCCTTTACTGGAAGCTGAAGATGAGTTCACAGAATCATGAAATCATAGAATAATTTGGGATGGAAGGGACCTTTAAAGGTCATCTAGTCCAAGCCCTTTGCAGTGAGCAGGGACTTCTTTAACTAGATCAGAGCTCTGTCCAACCTGACCTTGAGTATTTCCAGGAGTGGGACTTCTACCACCTCTCTGGACAACCTGTTCCAGTGTTTCACCACCCTCACAGTAAAGAATTCCTTCCTTGTATCCAATCTAAATCTACCCTCTTTTAATTTAAAACTGTTAGCCCTTGTCCTGTGGCAACAGGCCCTGCTAAAAAGATTGTCCCCATCTTTCTTATAGGCCCCGTTTGAGTACGGAAAATCTGCAATAAGGTCTCACCTGAGCTTTCTCTTCTCCAAGCTGAATAACCCCAAAACTCTTAGCCTTTCTTCACAGGGGAGGTGTTCCAGCCCCGTGATGATTTTTGTGGCCTCCTCTGGGCCACTCCAACAGGTTCATGTCTTTTTTTGTGCTTAGGACTCCAGAGCTGGACACGGTGCTCCAGGTGAGGTCTCACCAGTGCAGAGCAGGGGGACCTGCTGGCCACGCTTCTTTTGATGCAGCCCCAGATGCTGTTGGCCTTCTGGGCTGCAAGTGTACATTGCTGGCTCCTGTCCAGCTTTTCATTGACCAGTACTCCCAAGTCCTTCTCCACAGGGCTGCTCTCAATCCCTTCATCCCTCAACCTATATTGATACCATGGATTGCCTGGCATCCTCACCATTTAGTTTTATGTCACCTGCAGGCTTTCTGAGGGTGCACTCAGTCCCACTGTCTGTATTGCTGATGAAGATACTGAACAGCACTGGTCACAGTATGAACCCCTGAGGGACACTAATTGTCACTGATCTCCATCTAGACGTTGAGCCATTGACTGCTACCCTTTGGATGTGACCACCCAACAAATTCCTCATCCACCAAACAGTCCACTCATTAAATCTGTATCTCTCTAATTTAGAGAGAATGATGTTGGGGCCATTTCGAAGGCCTTGCAGAAGTCCAGATAGATGACATCCATAGCTCTTCCCTTGTCCACTGGTGTAGTCATTCCATCGTAGAAGGCTACTAGGTCGGTCAGGCAGGACTTGCCCTTGGTGAAGCCATGCTGGCTCTCTCAGATCATCTCTCTGTCCTCCATGTGTCTTAGCATAGCTTTGAGGAGGATCTGTTCCATGATCTTAGGTACAGAGGTGGGGCTGACAGCACTGTAGTTCCTAGGGTGCTCCTTTTTAAAAATGGGTGCAGTGTTTCCATTTTTCCTGTCCCCAGGGGCTTTACCTGACTGCCGTGACTTTTCAAATATCAGAGAGATTGGCGTGACAACTACACATGTAGCCTGTTCTCTCAGGACTCTGTGATGTATCATATCAGGTCCTGTGGACTTGTGTATGTTCAGGTTCTTCTGGCTGATACACCAGTAGAAGCCCTTCTTGTTATTCTTTACGTCCCCTTGCCAAGTTCAGCTCCAGACATGCCTTGGCCTTCCTGACCCCATCCCTACTCAACCAAGCAACATCGTAATACTTTTCCCAGGATACCTGTCCCTGCTTCCACTGCCTGTGTGGTTCCTTCTTGCCCTTTAGTCTTCCTTAATATGAACATGATCCTGGATAGCTCCAGTTGTCATAAGCATGCTAGCCATTTCCTTTTGGTGTCTAGCTTCCATGTCTATTATAGCTTAAAATTTATTTAAGGTGACTTCATGCAGCTTAGTTTTGTGATCTGATCTGAACTTGCTACAAAAGCTTTTTTTATTCTTTAATTTCCCCCCACCCGATAATTGCACAGTATTGTCAAATTTCAAGGAAATTGCACAGGTTTAGCATTGTTAACTTAAATCTGTTAGGCTCGTTTCAATCAGAAGTGAAATAAAACAACTACAATTGAGTAGGAGACCATGTTAGGCAACAAGTAGTAGTAGTCTGTCTTCCTATGCTGCTTTTTTATAAGACATAGCATCAATAATGAAAAGGGGGGTAAGGGTGACACACGTTAAACAAAACCTCCTCTAAGAGAAAGTACCTAACTCTTGTGTTTTTAAGTTGGTAGAAACAGATGAAGTCCAGACTGAGTAAGAAAGAAATAACAGAGGAAGTATTTGATACTTCAAAATTGGTTTTACTTCCAATTCACTTTGCAGCTGCATTTCAGGACAACTGTATTTCCAGTGTTCAAACAAGAAATCTATTCTTTTCTTCTGTGCCATGAGAAGATATGTAAGGGATTTACTTCAGTCTCTTTGGTATGGATGAAGTGCGTCGAAGTTTTAAGAGGGAGACATGCAAGAAATCCTATTTCCTTGTCTATTGGTTGGCATCATTTTTTATGAGAAACTTACTGCTTTATGACAGCAAGTTTTAAAACTTTGCTGTTTAAAAGTTGCACTTGATTATGTTGAAAGAGAAGTGGTTAAATGGAAAAGGATATTGTAAATGGCTCTGTTTCCCATCTTAAATCTAACTTAAGTGACAGCAGAGTTTTTGGTGTTCTTTTTTTCCGGGAAATTTTGGCTATATAATACTGAAGCAGGTTTGATGTGTGTCTGCCTATGGTACGAAGATGCAGGTACCTTGGGCAATGTAGCATGGTGTTAATCTTCACAACTGAGGGTGAGATAAAAAAATACGTGGTATATCCAAACGCTAATCAGTTTGCACAGTTATTACTAATCACAGGCACAACAAGAACTGTGAAGTCAGTAGACTTGCAAAAGGAGGCTCTGGATGTTTCAGTGTATGATTACTTAGTGTGAATAATCTGCTTTATTAATAGATCATGTCACATGGAAATGCACAATGCATCTAAGTAATGTGTAATTTTAAGCAGCAGTCATGTAACTGGCTTTCTTTTTCTTGGTATTATGCCCTTTCTAGGAGTGTCTGTGATGTCTTAAATCTCCTATCCTGGAAATGGCTTAGTAAGTCTCAAGTGTTTTGGTTCATCAGGTGTTCCTCTTCTTCCTCCCACCATGGTATCCACCTGTGATACCGTGTTTAATGTGTACTGTAGCATCAGCCGTGTTGTCTGATCACTGTCTGCTGACTTCGGTATTGAATGGTAATTTTTTTGTGACTGGTATTAGTAGACAGCTTTTGTAGAAAGCTTTTAGTCTTCAAAGCAGCTCACAATCTATTGAATGCTTCAAGGATGAATGACATGGTATGCATGTAGTGATAACTAGTAAGATTCTGCCATTTCTCTGTGTAAGGTATGCAGGTGACAGGTAAAACTTGGCAAATGTATTTTAACAAATCAGAAGAAAAAAACAGTAGAGGCTTTTTGTTTTTTTTCTTCTCCCTACAAAATGGAGGTAGGCCTCATTGACAAGAAGTATTAATTTTTGTCTCCAAGTCTAGGCTGCTTTGGCTTGCTTTCTTTATGTGACTCTGCTGCTCTGAAAAGATGACCACATTCTCCTGCTGGGAGAGAACACTGATTTAAAATTGTGGTCTTGAGGGTATTGGTTTTCAGTTGTCTTGACTGCGGTAGTTTCACTGGAAGGTTTGCTTCAGAAATCCGTGTAAATGATGTGCCTTCAGTTTCTTAAGAACTGTCCCCAAGGTCACTTCTTGCCACTTTATATGGTGTGAAAATTAGAATTGGTCTGTATGAACATGATGTGGGAGCTTTCCGGAAGAATGGGAGGGCTTTGCTACCAAGCTGCCATCAGAGCTGCAGTCAGAATCCAGTGGCTTCTTCATTGTTCCTGTTTGCTGGAGAATCGAATAACAGATTTTGCTGTGTTTTATATAAACGTCTGAACTAACAACATTGGTATCCCGACAGGGTATCTCCAGACTGAAATAACTAACACTTTCTAAACCTTTCAAAGGAGTATGAAAGCAAACTTGGTTCATAGGTGGTTTCTGAAAACTGAGCTGACATAAAGCTTTATTCTGATGTTGGCTTGATACGTGATTTCGGAAGCTGCTTAGTTTCTCTGGCATCATTCCACACTTCATGTGTGAGTAATTAGTGTATGTGACAGTGTCTGTATAAACAGCAGAAGGGTCTAAATAAAGGAGCTTAAGGCACCTAGAAGCAGATTGTGCTCACTTTGCTGTGCCAGCTATGCTTCACTATTCATATAACTACCCAGTGCATTTTTCAAAAATCCTGCCAAGGTACTCTCTTTGCAGTGCAGAAGTACAAGTACCTTGAGGCTACAAAAACATTTCTGCTCCGCGCTGCTACCCTCTTACAAATGAGGATCGAGATCCAAAGCGCAATATCAGTCACCTAAAACACACCTGAAAAACAGAACTTCTGAAGGACTGGAAGGCGTGTCCTGTGGGGAGCGGCTAAGGACCTTGGGTTTGTCTAGTTTGGAGAAAAGGAGGCTGAGCGGTGACCTCACTGATCTCTGCATCTTCCTGAGGAGGGGAAGTGCAGAGGGAGGTGCTGAGCTCTTCTCCCTGGGATCCAGTGATAGGACACAGGGGAATGGTTCAAAGCTGCACCATGGGAGATTTTGACCGAACATCAGGAAGAATTTCATAAGCAAGAGAATGGTCAAACTCTGGAACAGGCTTCCTAGAGAGGTGGTCAATTCCCCAGTCTGTCAGTGTTTAAGTGCCCTTAGTAATACGTTTTAACTTTTGGTCAGCCCTGAATTGGTCAGGCAGTTGGGCTAGGTCATGGTTCTAGGTCCCTTCCTGCTAGGGGAAGGGACTGAAATATTCTATTCTATTCTAGAAGACGATTCTAGATGCAGTCCCTGTCCATTCTTATTGTAGAAGAGATCCTATTTATTTTAGCAATTAATAATAATGTATTGGGTTATGAGGCAAGTAATGCTTTCTAAAATTGGTAAAATGGGCAGTGGTAGAAGTAATGCCAATGTTGACCAATACATCCATTCCTCACAAGCATCAGCTTCTTGTGTTTATGAGCAGAATCAATGAAGCAGCAAAAATCATTCTTATTCTTTTGAATTTGCTGCTGTAGATGTTAACTAGGTGTAAGAATATCTGTTATTCAAGGTACATCTGAGAAACTTAATCTTCAGATCTGCACTGGGAGTCAGTTGTTTAAAGTATCTTCTATCAGAATGGTAATGACCTGACATGTACTTGTGTTCATTGTGAAATGAAACCATTATCTGATTATCCATAGCTTATTTCTCCAGTGTTGCATAATCACATATTTGATTTTCTTTCCTCATTTTCTCATAGTAAGTCAAAAATACATGAGCAATCAGCAGACAGTGTCTGTGACTTAATTGTTCTTTTTCTCCCTCATTATCTGCAAACACAGAGGAACTTTGTGGCAGACTGTGTGGTTTGTTCTGGATACGCTGGGTCATCTTCCATGTTGCAGGACATAAACAGTGATGACATATGTTTGAAATGGCATTTGATCAAGTCACTGAGCAGATACTTCACCAAGCTGTACAGGTCACTTTGCTCTGCTCGCCTTGGCAGTGAGGATTCTTGCATGTTTCTGTGTGCAGGTATGCTTAAGACTTGTATTAGGTAGTGATTAACAGGTTACTTCTGCAGCTTGTCGTTCATTTGGCAACTGAGTGAAGATGGGATGGGAAAGACAAGACCAAGTGACCTTAACAGAGCAATTAATACTTCAGTTATGGACTTTGTGTATTTATTGTTGTCCTGACCTGTTAGTTTCAGTAATCAGGTTTTGTCATTGGGTAATTTCAGTAGACAGTCCTTGAACTATTAATGCTGTCAGTTAAGGATTTTCTGTGGGAGGGAATATTTTGCAAAGGAAAATATTGATTAATTTTGCTGAATAGATGATGCTATTAGAGTGTGTGCCAGCATCTCATTTCCTTTAGGGTTCTTTCAGCATAGCAAAAGCTAAGAAGGGAGAAGTACAACATGAAAAATGAGCTGGGAGAAGGTCCTCTGGCTTAGTTAGTTTACATATGGACTTTGGTAGCTGTTGCTTTTTTGTCTTTTTTTTTTACGAACAATAATCTTTGCATTATGATTTCCATGTAAACCTTGCGGAGGGGGTGACTTAACTTCTAAAAGGAGACTAGCAGCTTTACCATTTAAATGTCATAGGCTATTATGGAGATTATTTGGCTGCAGTAATGAAAGATATTATCATTCATGACACTTTAGATCTCCCCACTTCTTAAACTACGACAAAAAGTGATTTCCAGAGGATGCGTAAATAGAGCTTCAAATCAATGGGAAATGTTTCTGGATAGTAAGAGAGCATTTCTGGACTTCCTTGATGACCTAGAAATGGTTTTTGATATGTGGCTGTCCTATTTCCAGGTTTCACAGGGATGCGAAGCTGTCTAAAATACAGGGTGAGGAAAGTCTACTGATGAACTGGTGTAGAGGTTGCCATTTAGATGAAACAAGTATAAACCTTCCTTCTAGATGAACTTAGCCTTTTAGAAGAAGATTAATTCTTGATGATTTGCCATTATTAAAATGTTAATTGGAAATTGAAGGCTTTTTCTCAGCTGAAGAATATTACAAGTACTTGAAATTTAGTAGTTGGGTTGTAGGCTTTTGTTTATTTTTCTTAAAAGCAAAGAAAGCTTCTGTATTTAAGTGCATTACTTCGGTTTTGATTTTTACAACCTTTGGCAGACTGGGTAGACTATGATAGAGCAGGAGTAAGCAGGAGTAGAACAGAAACAATGTTCCATTTCTTCCTACACTGTCTTCTCCCAGTTGCTGAGGAGAAAACAGTGAGACTTCTGTCAGCAGATTAACACTCTTGGAAGCGCCTCTCTGAAGGAGGAAGCCCTCGTCTTTCTTCATGTTTCTCTGCCTGATTCTTTCTTCTTGTGCTGATCAGAG
The DNA here is from genome assembly GCF_000703405.1 of Apaloderma vittatum. Classification (NCBI taxonomy): domain Eukaryota; kingdom Metazoa; phylum Chordata; class Aves; order Trogoniformes; family Trogonidae; genus Apaloderma; species Apaloderma vittatum. The sequence continues at coordinate 3,899 of NW_009715388.1, read as the reverse complement.
CATGTCTTGTGAATCAATGTGTGGGTGCAGTTCAGCTGCAGTCCTAGATCAGTGCTCTAGGAGTTGGAGCGAAGTATTTCTTGTAATGTAACTTTCAGGTTTTAATTCACAACTTATTTAGATACGTTCCTGGAGTAAATATGCCTATTTGGGATTGGATTTTTTTGACAATTTTAAGAGTAACTTGCCTCATGGAGGACTACTGTCAATGTTAGGCTGCAAACTTTATATGCTCATTTAGGACAGTGCTGACTTCAATGCCGTAGTTCTGTTACTAAATTTGCATCTGGCTCAATATTTTCTCCCCTTTCTACAGAAAATAAGCAGTCCAGTATTCTAAGCATAGAACTTGAATTTCTGAATGTCTTCAGAGATTCTAATTTCTTTCTTGCAGACCCTGCTTTCCCAAAGGTATCAATAAGAAATTTTCCATCTGCCTTCTCCGGGATGAAAGCATGCGTAGTACCCGAGAGATACATATAGAAGGAAAAAAGTGCATGTGAGAACTTCAGCTCGATTCAATTTTCTACATCTCCTGCATTTTATTTTTGCCTTTCTGTGGCTTACTGCAAAGAAATTTGATACACAAGTATTTGAACAATGTGTAAATGAGAAGATAGAAGAAGATTATGGGTTACTCCCTCTTACTGGACAAATATTTCTGAAATTTCTGGTGCTAAAGCCTCATTCTTACTCAAAAATATTTGTTTGCATTGATCAGAAGATAAGAGTTGTAGACTGCCTGCCTTCACAGCATAGCTGAACTCCTTAATCAAGCAGTGTTTATCAGATGGAGTATGTGTTGAAAGCCAGGTACATGACTGTATAATGCAAAATGTGAAAGCTTTTGCTTTCAAAATGTGAAAGCTGGTTTTACAGAGCTGAGAACATTGAAAAGAAATCTGAGAAGTACAAAAATTTTGAGATGCAAAACCAACTCCTGTGGGTGTGTCCCTTTCATTCTTTTTGTGGAGTTTGTCTTGCCAGATCATCAGTGTCTTGACTGGCTCCCACAGCTGTTTTTCCTCTCTATTGCATCTGAGCTCTTAACAGCCTCTAAATTATGTACAGTTTAAATACAGATGTCTTTTCTTCTATATAGTGGACAACTTTTTAGGGAGATTCCTTCTCTCTTATTTCTAAAAATGTTTATTTGGGAAAAAAAACCCCTATAATAGAATTCTGGAAAAGGAGGCTGAAGGGGATTTTTGAGTTTATCTGGACCTCTAATCAAAGGCAGTTTGAGATCTTCTTAAAAAAAATAAAATAAACAATTCACAAAGTTTTCAGTCTCCTTAGGCAATCTGTATAGGTGCTTAATTATGCTTGCAGTTAAGTTCTAGAAATTAGCCTAAGTTTAGCCTAAACCTTCTGTAGTTTGAGCTCCTTCATCTGTGTAAGGAAGTGCATTCTCTTGCTGTTCGCAGCAATCTTCTATTTATATTTTCTCCTTTCAGTCCAGTAAAGCCTGAACAAATCTGTTTAAATCTCTTCTCAGGTTATGTTTTCCAGGCTTTTTCAATTTTTGTGTAGCTGCTTTTGGACTTCTTTCACTCTACTCTATGTCATTTGGAGATGTGCTTTTCAAAACAGGTTGAGGTGTTTGTAGTGCTAAGCAGAGTAAAAAGCTTATTTTGACACACAATGCTGTGCCTTTCCACAGATCCTCTTCTGTTCTACTGCTGCCTAATGGTTGGTTTCCATTACGGGTTTCTATGACTGATTATTTACAGCCAGAAATCTGCTTTGCACACGATTTAAGTCAACTCCATCTGATGTTTTAAGCCTTTCTTCATTTTTTATTGTTATTTTCTTTTGAGGTAACTTAGTTTTCTGATTGATGAAGTGTTTGCAACTTTTAAATTTTAATGCCTACCTGCAGATTTAATAGTGTACAGATTTAATAGTGTACTTACTGTTACCAAAATACTTAATAAATGTTTCCTGTTGTTTTGATATGTTTGAGTTCATTGAACTTTATCTGATACATCCTTATGATTAGATTGTGTCTGAACCTCATCTTAGAATTTGATTTCTGAAATTGGCAGTAAAGCCTTTATGATTTTATCTGTATGTTTTGTAATGCTATTAAATATACTATTAGAAGGAAAGATGAATCAAAAGAGTTGCTCTTCAGTGTTTGTTAGAGGCAAAGGGCTGCTGTCTATTAAGTATCTACTAATAGGAAGCTAGTAGAAATAAACTTTTTCTGGGTAAAAGTTTAATAACTCTGCAACTCTGGGCCACCTAGATCATTTTGCTTTTGAATATCTCAAAGGAGAGGGACTCTGCAACTTCTCAGGGGAGCCTGTCCCAGTGCTTAGCCACTCTCAAAGTAGCAAAGTGGTTCTTGATGTTCAGGGGGCACCTCCTGTGTTTTGGTTTGTCTCCATGACCTCTGGTCCTGTCACTGGGCACCACTGAGAAGAGCCTGGCTCCACCTTCAATGTATCTTTCCTTCAGATCTTTCTGTACATTGAGGAGATCCTCCTGAGCCTTCTCCTCTCCAGGCTGAACACTTCTGGCTTTCTTTCCTCGTAGGAGAGATGCTGCGGTCCTTTCATTATCCTTGTGGCCCTTCATTGGGCTCTCTCCAATATGTCCATGTCTCACTTGTGCTGAGGATTCCAGATCTGGATACAGCACTCCAGGTGTGGCCTTGCCAGTGCTGAGTAGAGAGGAAGGATCATCTCCCTTGATGTGCTGGCAATGTTTTGCCTAATTCAGCATATGAGTGGAGGTAATGGTGTTTTCTTCCAGCAAAGGAAGGCTTGAAGGCCTCAAAATGAATAGCCCACAAGTTGAGTTGAGACAATTCAACAGTGTATATATAGTTAGCTTGAAATTCGGAATGGGATCTGTTTATCATGGAGGATGTCCAAGAGAAGCTTTGTAAAGCAAGCTCTGTGAATTGGAGAATAATAGGAACACACAGTGTCCTTGCGTGGATAGGGAATGTGGTATCGTACAGAGCCCAGTGTCAAGGACTTTATTTCATGTGGAGTACTACACAACTACTAAAGATTTGGAGAAGGTTATTAAAAAAACCAAGAGGCTGGAACACTTGGATGAGAAATTGAGGACATCTGAGTTGGTTATATTGAGAAGGATGTTAATGAGAAGGGACATAAAATCAGAACCTGTCTAAAGCTGTTAGTCTGCATAGGAGAAATTGCGCTTCTGTTGTGGGACAGGGGGAAGGAAACTGGGAAGAGATCTGGGAGGGAAGGCTGGATTTGATGTTCCTGTTGCTGCTGAAAAATACAAGAAACAGGAGTTATGACTGTCCTGTCCAATGGGGATACCCATTTTTAAGAATAAGTATTTTAATTCCTGGCAATCTATTCCCCATAGCAAGTACCTGCTTTCAGTGATATCTCTAGTTTGGAGTATGAATAGGAAAGTATTTGAACAGGATAGGAAAGTCAGCTTGTTAACTTTCAATCATGGAGAATGTAAAACAAAATTGCTTTTAAAATTCCACTTTCAAAAGGTGCAAGAGTTTGCTTCTATTGCAATTCATAGTAACAATATAGATTTTAATTTTATAGGATGTTCCTGGGGCCAAGAGTGTAGGAAAATGCCAAGAAGGGCTTCAATATCCTTACTAGAGAGAAATAATTCTGGAAGGTTTATAAGTACTAGATGTCAAAATCTAAATTTGTTTCCAGTTATATGGAACTAAGCTAAAGTTTTCATGAGGTAAATTTTTTAAGTGAGCCTCCTTGGGAGGCTGTTTTGGAGGGCAAGGGAGCCCAGGAAGGCTGGGCATACTTTAAGGAATTAATTTTAAGGGTGCAGGAACTGACTATATCCAAGTCACGGAAGACAAGCCAACGGGGGGGGTGACCAGCCTGGCTGAACAGAGTTTGGCTGGAACTTAGGAACAAAAGGAGGGT